>NC_052106.1:2880594-2924920 GCF_012273895.1 Zerene cesonia | reverse complement strand
GATCAAATTTTTTCTATTCTTTCAAAATTTCTCATTTATAAAGCATTTCAATGCTATAAAACTAAAAATTAAAATTATAAAGTTTTTAACCGTCTCGTGAGTCTATGCGATATACGCTATACTAACAATGCTTATGCTTCTTTGCTGAGCAAAACAACACAAATCTTCATAATGGTCACATAATAGCGTGTAAGTGGGCTTACGGGGTAATTATTTGCATACATTTAATGCATTTTAGCCGCCTTTTCACACCTCTGTATAATGCCAAGATAAGAATATTTTATAGTAAATATGACAAGCGGTGTAAGGCTTACGAAAATATTGTAAGGTACACTTTGAGTTTCTTTTATTTACTTATATAAAATACTAGACCCTCGTTCGGGCTCCGCACGATTATCGTGCTTCCTGTTTTATCCCAAGGGATCATTTAATCGGCATAAAAAGTACCCTATCACCCAACTCCTGTCCGTATACCAAATTTTAATAAAATCCGTTCAGTAGCTTCAGCGTTATTGACGGACAAACATCCAAACAAACAAACTTTCACATTTATAATATTAGTATAATGATACTTAGGTCCAACACTCATGTATTATATAAGTGGCATTATATATTAGGATTCGAAGACAGAATGGCAAAAAAAAAAGATTTTGAATATTATTACGTATCAAAGAGATCCGGAAAGCCTCTAAAAGATTTTTATATTAGCCCTCAAATGCATTATGCAGAAACACGTTTGTCACCATATTGCTATTCGGCATAAAGCTTAATATTTACGAATTTTATATTTTATTTTCTGAACCCCAAGGAAAATGGGCATCTATTTTAATATTTGATTCGCAAATAATTAGAGATCTGATAACGATTAATAGAAAAGATGATTTGGAAACTGATCTCCAGCACGTTTTATGTCTCCTGTTCGAATGCTATTTACAATGACCACTTCTAGACCGGCTCCTTGGTACAGTGGTTAGTGCGCCAGCGTAGAACCGTAGAATCCTATGTTCGATTTCGGGTGGGGGACAGAAAAATGTCCCGGTCTGACTGGACACAGAAGGCCTTTTCCGTAGAAATAATAGTAAATAAAGAAAATCGATCTTTGAACATATTAATACCCTGCCCCACATGGTGGAACGGGACCTAACACGGGTACTCCAAGTATGATAATACCACTAAACATTCGTTATCTACAAGGAGGTAATAACCAAATATCTCATCGCTATAAATTTGCTGAAGTTCGCTAGACTGCAACTAGAAAGTTTGTTAGTTTAACTTTTATACCACTTAGTGAGGTACTTTATATATTAGAGAGGCAGTGACGGGTGAATTACTTTGTAACGTCTTAATAATCTACACTTAATAAAGATCAAATATCTATTCAAACTAAAAAATCCAGAATGAAAGAAACATAATATTTCAAGTGTCCATTTATAACAGTACAAAGGAAAACTTCTAAAAGGTACGGAGTTTTTAAAACTAAATGGGCATTTCTACATCGCGGTGTATTTTAATTCTTTACAAATGTACCATCTTGAGTTAACAGCTCGATCATTGGTACCCAACCCAGCCTCCAAGACCTTTTGAAGTATCGATGAATACATTATTTCGGGCTTAGACCCTAATCTCAGCTAAAAGCGGTGCGTTTTGCATTTAAACTTTATATTCGAATACCTTCTCTCGATTTTATGTCCGTTAAAAGTTGCGATTTATGTTGATTGAACGGGAATAAATACTGCTAATGGAAAATTTAAGAATGAATGTAACCTATTGGAAAAATAAATGCTTGGAGAAATAATTATGAAAGGAATGAATGAGTCATATTGCATGATTAAGCATATAGCATTTGAATTTGAGAAACTAGATTGCGATGGCATTAATTAACCCTCTAATCTCTGTATATGATACAAAAATGAAGTTTATGTGCAAATATTTGTTATTTCACGCGTATATTCGTTAAGGCATCGAGCAATTATTTTGATTCAAACAAACAAGCTTGTTTGCACATTTTGCTAATTTGCCTTACGAAAATTTTCCACTCCTGAAGATTTATAATGTTTTACTTGGAGGTGAATTGAACATATTTCCAGGCTTTTGGTAACAATAAGAATTTCTGAATTTTTAATTATGAAGGTAGACGTATGGCTGCATTAGACATAATATGGATTGAATAAGATTTATAAGATATTGTCGCACGAATAAAATAAAAATTTAAAGGAATTATGATTAGGTGACGATGGAAACGGCGATGCTTATCGCATCACACATGCCGTTGAGCGTGAAATACTCACTCGCAACGTTTCTTACGATTTTGCAAATTCCGAAAAATTTTAGGTACAAAAAGGAAATTTTACACATAAAATATAATGAATAATATTTGCAATATGATATATACAATACGAATAAATGAATTATGAGATTAACAACTATGTTTAACTAATGGGAATACTTCACTTGTTTTATAAAATGTATAATTGTTGTAGACGTTAAAGACTATATAACTAGGAACGAGAGTGATTTAAAGGGTGACTAATTTCACATAACTTGGACAAAGATGTCATCGCGTCAGCTAGCTTTCATTTACTTTCAAATATGGTTCCTTTATAAGTTTTGTAGCACTAAACACGACGGTCATGATCTTATCATTCCCTATAATTTGAATATGCCCCACTTAATTTCATTATAATATGAAAATATGCCTCGATTCTGTACGCATAATATTAATTACACGTCCGCTTTTTAATTGTAAATTATACACACGCAAAGCTTTATTTATTATTCATACATGAGCCGACTCTTTCCTCAATATTGAGAATGAACTCTGAATTCTAGTATTAGACACAAAAATAAGTGTAAAAACAGCCTGTATATGAGTATTTAATAAAGTTCTATACGATCCGTATTCTTATACAATTTAGGGAAAATAAGACGTAATTTTGATGACTACCTCAAAATTACTTCTAAATTTCGTAAAGCAAAAGAAACTTTACAGTATTTTAAATAATCTCGTCCCTTTTTATTTAAAGTGCTTATTTAAAAACAATAAGTAGGTTATATATCTTGCTTAGGGTTATGATAAAAAAACCATAAAATATATTGAAGCACGTAAGCAATAACGGCGCCCTTAGCAGATGTAGGGAATGGTCGAAAATTGAAATTGTGTCACAAATAAAGCGAAAGGGATAATCAGATTAAATTTGCTTTTAAGAAATAACAATAATCGTTCAATAAAAACGGTTTGTTTAAAGAAGTTAAAATAAATCGATAAAAATTGCCGATCCGCGGGCGGATCTTCATACAGCTTACAGAAAATTAGACGTAACAATCTGCCCGCGGGTTGGCCCGCGTTGTCATCGAAGGCGTTGTCAACGAAAATTCCTATGAGAATGAGATGTATTACCGAGGTAATGACGCCTATGTCACTCTTTAGCCTCTTAACTATCATGTTGGAACCGATTTTATGCAAATTATAGATTAATTTAGAGGAATAAATATATCTTGTACCAAATACAACACAGCCTCAATTACCTTCTGCCCATCTAGCATCTATAATAATTCATGTACGTCTACAGAGAGATGTCTAGAATTTACAATTAAATTCACAAAAAGAAATTACAATAGATTTATATTAATTATACAATGATTTATTTCTATAACATTTTGAGCTTGCGTATTAAAAGAATTTATGGAGTTATTTCTGAATTACTCAACATTTTTATCGGCAATAATGAACTCCACAACAAAGTGGCTATTTATATAATTCAAAGTTACATGTCTAAAGAGCAATACTTGGTATAACCTCAACTCTAATAATTGTCAATACTTTTCAACTATTTTATTTGACTGGTTTTTTATAGATAACATAATTTTTAAATCTCGACCACGTTCCTAGTATTACGGGATTCAGATTTTTCTTCGACCCTACTATTTTTCTCTTCTATTTAGAATAGATACATATTAAATCATTTGATTTAATATGTATCTATACATATAGTAAATTATAGTATATTAATTCTTATACACGTACTATATAAAAATGTAATTATGTCGTATATATAAAAAAAAATTGTTCCTCCTTTGAACGAAAAGGTCTTTTGAGTGAAACTATTCTCAGTAGACGTTAATTCTCTTTTCAATATAGGTAAATCTCTGAATAAAAAGTAATAAATAATATTACTCAACTAAATAAGTAAAGAATTACCAAATTTTTTCGCACAATTTATTTTCTATATTTAGATCAAAACACAGAAAATTTATTAAAAACATGCGAAGGAAAATTACGATATCGTTTTTTTATATTAAGATCGAATATTTGATGCTAAACATACTAGTAATGAGGTGATGTTTATTATAATCGAAATAATCATATTTCTTCCCAAAAAAAAACATTAATTAACAGACAAGAGCAATTACATCTTTAACTTTCATACTTTGATTGGTTTATTTGTTCCTGACTGATAGGATGAACATCAAAACATCGGGATTCAATGAAATAAATACAGATAATATATAATAGACAGATAGTCTTATAGCAACACATATAGTCTTATAACAACAAATCGTTCAGGATCAAACAAAACCTTTAAATACGCTGTGACTAACAATCAAGTTCTATTGGATTATCCGATCTATATTCCCCGCTATTTCCACACTTATTCCAGAACCTTCCAACTGCAAAGACAATCAAACCGACCTCAGACATTTTTACATTTTAATACGAAAACGAGAGAGCAGACCATCCCTCATCTAGTTACCGAGAGTCTATATTAATCTAGACAAATGTTCTCAATCACAAGTCTGAACAGTGGTCTGATAGTTTACGACTATAAATTTTTCATCCCAGGAGAAAAAACAATGACTTCACATTATTCAGCTGCAAGCTAATTTATTCCCGGACAGCGAAAAGTTTGCCTTGTGACCCTTTAAAATCTATCTAGTTATATAATCCTGGTCATTTTATTCTATAGTGGGCTTACTATTATCTTGTAGAAACAAATGATTGAATGTCCTTTTATATTTACAATGCAAATAGAATGAAGACATAATGTCACTCAAATTAAGTCGGTACCTTAATCTGCGGACCTCGACGCTTATAATTTAAAGCCAAATTTCCATACTAGAAAGCGCGATATAATATTTTGTAAAGCGTTTTGCAAACAATCTTACCGTCCCTATTAATATCAGACTTAAAAGGATCAAACTCATTGTGAAATTAATTTTGAAGCTGCATATTTTGATAAACGAAACTATAAGCAGCGGTCTTCAAAGTTATAATTACGGTACGTTAACAAAGGCAAACTTTATTGATTACAAAGTATACAAAAACTTGCATGGGGAACAGGCTTCCTGCGTACCTATATTTATATTATATGCAAATACTTTGAGTCACTTTTTTTCGCCTTTTAGCACTTTTAGTCGCTATTACGAGATGATTGAAGGTTTAATTTCATTGAACTCGACCAGATATTGGGAATATAAACATTTAGCGTTCTACTCATGTTCTTTTTAAGCCAAGAACGGAACATTTGCGCTTAGGATTTCACGTTTAATTTCTTGTGTGTCTCTTTCAGGAAGCAGACTATTTGATTATTTTAATCAGCTGATACTCAGTAGGCTGAACAAAAATTTACTCGAAGTTGTGAGACTCGCCATTATAATATCAGAATTTTATTTTATACATGTAAGTAAAAAGAGTTCATATATGCGTTCATCATTGTCATATATTTTGATTTTAGAAACACGGATAATAATCGGTTATATTTTAGAAAAATGTAAAAAATATCCAATAAAATGAAACTTGTAAGATTCTACAGGTCTACCCTCTGAATCCTGATATATTCTTTGAATTCTCATCTAAAAATACAAAATGCAAAAATAGATATAAAGTATCATATCATGAAGAATGCGTTGTACACAAAGCGTCCTGTTCCTGAGAACAATTTTCGCATTTTTGTACAAAATTTCATTGACACAATTTTCAATAAAGATACCTCTTTCATATTCTCTTGAGGGAAATTGAAGTGTAAAACATAATTTGTTTATATTGCGATGAATGTATAAAATTGCAATGCTAACTGGTTACAAATTCCAAGAGATATTTTTATCTGTTCGATGTGTTACCTGCTGGCTTTCAGCACTTAAATTATTAATTATTATTTTTAACATAGAACAGTACCACTAGAAAATAGGACCACATGACGGTCACCAGCTATTAAATAAAAAAGGAATTATAAAAATTGGTTCACCCAGTAATTAGTTATGACAACAACAACAAAGTAACAAACACGAAAAATATACAGTCGAATTGATAACATCCTCCTTTTTTGAAGTTAGTTTAAATTGAAAAAGCAATATGCATTTATGGTATTTATTTAGCAATGTCAAATTAAGAGTAACCACCCTGACCTCTGGACGGAATGACGGAATGTTTTATAAAATTTACATCAAAATTACTTTAATACGTCCGTTACTTCGCTCGCTTAGTTATAGAAAAAGATATATACTAGCTAGAATGAGAGACATAAATTCATTTTTATATATAACCTTTTCATAGTAATTTATAACAAAAAATTCAAAATATACCGTGTAAACTATATGTATTATATAATATGCGCATATATATATGCGAATGATATTCTTCAAAATAGGAACCAAGTTTATGTAGTAATATAAAATTGTTTTATTTTCATGTAAAATGCAATATCCTCGTCACAAACAGATAAATCATATTCACCAATCTGACATTTTTTCCATCGTACGTAATTGAAAACCAGTATTACATGAATCACCACGAAAGCGCGTTAAACAAATTATAAACGATGTTTGATTCTATATACACGAGATGTGCACTTCGCAAATATAATCTATTCTGTACAATGTCGTATTTGTAATTAAGGGGTAACGCCTCCAGCTATTGAGAGATTAATTATAACGCTCGTCTGCCGTCAATCTGAGTTCATTAGAAAGTCGCGTCAACGTGCTCAAATTGTAAATGAGACAAAATCGCGCGTCATATCAATAAAATTTTTATGGGAATGGAACATTGCTTTCTGATGCTTCGATTATTTCGGCTTAGCTTTCAGCGGAGCGAACACGCAGATAACACAATTTAAACATTATTAAAATATCAGGTAGCGTTGACCTTTGAATGCGTTATAAAAATTCGTCTGGAGCATAAACTTCACATATTTTTATCATGACAAAGTTTAATTAATAGTTTTCGAATATGACGTTGCTGACGGCTTGGCTTTAAAGTGAGTTTAAAACAAATCGCACGTTCATTAGATTTAACCTACAAAATTTCTTTATATATCTGTTCTTCAAATTTCATGTGTTAATTTTAGATCATGTTAATAACAGATAAATATTTTTTGTTAAAAAAAGCAAGCGGTGTTCTCTCAAATTTTACACATAAATCAAAAAACTTTGTTCATGATTATAAGCTTCGTTTTCTTATTCAAACAATTTCCTTAACCTCAATGTATGGAAAAGCAAACGAACAGTTGGCGAATTGACTGCCTTATCAGATTGTTACGTACGTTGTATTTGGAAAACTAGGCTAATAAATGACTGCGTACCCCATTTTCCTGTAAGCGCTTTCCCTCGGAATGAAAAACATAAATCATTTCCATACTCTCTTTCAGAACCGAATATTAGTGTGTTTAGCAGGAATTTGCCGCTATGTATTATAATAAACGGCGATTGCGTCCGGTAATAATGTGTCTAATCTTAGATCACGCATATTTATCTTTCTTTTCTAGCCCTCTTTTATCTGTGACCTAAATCAGTTTCGTGTTAAAAAAACATGAAAGGAAAAACAACCCCTTTTTATTTAAAATTTTACATTACATTGAGTGACTAAAATTAGAAGCTTGAACTAATTATCGAACACATCTTTTATAAAGGTGCTGGCTGTTCATCCGGCATTTTTTTAGATACATATTTAAAGTAACTTACCATCTGGTACATACACGTTCAAATACAGACAATCTTCTGAGTACTCCTTCTTCCTAGGCTCCTCCATCTGCGACTCTAGTAACTTCGTGAATAATTCATCGTGTCTACTCAAAGGGTTCTGTACATCCTCCTTTTTGGGATCGTTCTGCATGCAATCGGGAGCGAACAATGTCGCGTTCCTGACCCCTTCCCATTGCGGCAGGTCTGTGTACTCCGGTGGGCTGAACCTGCGGAATTCTATGGGAGGCTGAGCGTAAGGAATTCCGAGGTACGCTGCTATTCTTTTAGTCCGAAACCGGGTGATGTACATCCCAGCTATTGTGCCTTGATTCGCTATATTTATCTGCTTCGGCTCCCTCGCAGACAGCACACTCGCAAGCAACGATAGCACGATTAAATAAAACATTGTAATTGGTGTATTACGTCATTATTAGATTAGAAATGTTCTACATTTTCGGGGTGGAAAGACCCGTTCAGTTTCGAAGGTGGTGCGTTACTGTTCTCGTGCAGAGTTCGGCTCATAAACAGTGGGGTTGTCCGTCGTTATAGAAACCGAGGAATTGCTTTGGTGAGCTAAGAGTGGGTCAGAGGTGCCACGGTTTATTTGATTTTACTATTTTGTACATGTAATTTAATTTCTGACATACATAAATGCGGTATTGTTGGTAAATATGTAGGTATAAAATCTAATAAGTGTAATAGTAGTAATAAGTGATACGACAACAGTATTTCGTATAGAAATTCAATTACCTAGTTCCATTGTGTTGTTTTTAGTTCTATTTAAGATAAAAAGTTAACACGTGACTGAATCTAATACTGCAATAAGTAAGCAACTACTGAAAACGGGATTTTTATGAATCTGCGGATAAAACAGATACTGGTCAGAAATATGTAATATCCTCGTGGCATTTAATAAGATATTTCTCTCAATTACTTAAGCAAAGCACAGAAATAACTAAAATTATTGTCTACGATGCGCAAAAATCGTACCCTCACTATGCAAATAATTTCGTAATAGAAGCCTTTGTCCACTGAAGTCCACTTTAGTTAGAACGTTGAGTGACAGTGACTTTGAAGTCTTAAATAAAGTCATGACATGGCGAATCCTGATAAATGGATACATTACAAGTTCTTTATTCCTCGATCACTAAAATTAATATGAAAAGATACCTCTTAATTAAATTGTACCTACGCTTTATGTTAGTAGATCAATATTCCGACAATTTGCCAATTCTGTCGATCAATCCAGATCAAAAGATGAAGCCATGATAAATGCTTTTTCATTATTGAATATAATATCATCAAATGAGGTTAATAAGGGAAAATAAATGTAATTAAATATAATCCAGGTCTTTATTTACTTCTCACAAGATTTTTGTTGAGTTCATGTTTATTGAGTATTTTTTTGCAAATCTGGATTTTCACTCATGCGTTTTAATTAAATAAATGAATCAAATGTTGTCTTTGTTTAGAAATTTAGTGCTGTAGCATTGTTAACATTATCGCAATGAACAAAATAAAAAACTTCAACAAAATCGAAAGTTCCTACATTCCTACAACATTATTTTAAGTTTCAGCATAAAATATGATAGGTATTAGGTATAATAATTACTCTAATAATATGTTAGGTTTCAATGTTGTTTTTATTTCACGATTGAAAAGATGATGTTAGAAGATGTAATTTTTAGTATGATAAGGAATGTAATTAGACCAAGTTGAATTAGAATTTACTTTTTCAACTATTAGTAATAATGTTATTCAAAGTAAACATAAACTGTGTAATCCGAAATTTAGATGAGTATATGATTAACTCTCATAATCAAAATGCATTTCAAAGATGAAAGACACGCTTGCATTCATTAACATACATTTGTGGCGTTACTAACTTCATAAACTGCGTCAAATTACAGGGCTGCGTCAGAACTTAGCGAAAAGTTAAATAACTAATACAGTCTTAAAGATACTGCACGGAACTGTTAATAATACCACATATTATGTATTTATGAATTGGTTCAGATTTGCCAATAGTACGCACATTAAAACACACAACGAAATTCCGAACCTAAATATTTTGCACACTTTCCACAATAGCATAGAACTGCAAAGATCATATCATATATAATTGCATAATTTATCCTAATCCTCCACCTAATTATTAAGAAAAATTTATTTCTTGCAATGTTGTGTACATCTGTTTGGTTCATGGTTACTATTGTATTTTTTTCAAGCAATGTTCTATGTGTTTTCCTTTACCTTTTCATTGAGGTAGGTACTATTTGAAAAAATAAATATATCGAGATCATCACTATTCATCTCTTGCTAAGATTAATAAGCCATGACAATGAGCAGCGGTTGACTATCGAATCTGTAACGTTGCGACAGTAAAAAGAGGATGCCCTTTGTGTGAAAGTTTTCGTTTATTGTTATTTTATATGGCAAATTCATAAACGTGTTTTAAATTAAACACAATGTATTAGTGGTATTGTCTACAAGTTCGTAGGTCTCTGAACATAAGCAGTAAGCTTGCGACGCGAAGCGATCGCGTGACTGGGCTAAACATTGGAGTCATTGCATTCCACCTTATACGTTTCGTTTCTCCAGTTCTCTCCCCTATATGGGTCAATGCGAATATTGATTTTTGATAACATTTCAGACTAGCCATCTAAAAATTTTATAAGTTTTGTAATTCTCATGAAAATTATTATGTTTAGAATCGTCTGTTAACTGCCTAAATTATCTGATTAATTGATTATTTTTTTACATAATTATAATATTCAAAAGTAAACAATTAGCCAGGTGTAATCCAAAACGACATAATAAAAAAATAATGAATCATTATATCTTCTAAGTAATAATATTCATCGAAAGTATAACAATCAATTGTAGAGAATTAATAGGCCTATAAGCTGTTGGCGTTTTCCTATTACGAGCAAACTGATTAATGTTGTATCTCACTGACATCTGACATAAATGACTGGGAAACCCAGAGAAAATTAGCTTGAACTCGACGTTATCCATTCAAATACGAATTAATGAGATAACATTACAGGTGTAGGTATCATAATACCTCCTCCATCATATATGACATAAATGATTTTTTTTATATTTATTGCTCTTGCTTTTAAAAAAAAAAACACAAAGTTTTGTATACCATAAAACCGTTAAAGCAGATATTCACATGCATTCAATAAGTTTAGTGTTTTTAATGAAAAAAAACCATGAGTACTATCACAATATACCACATATTAATTAATATACATATTAATATATAGTACATTTATCATAAAATTTATAAAGGTAGAGGGTTGAACTAATCTAGCATTAGCTTTATTTTTAAACGGGTAAATAACGTGTTTTGATCTAGTACGAACGAAAACAGGTTGTGATGATTCATTTTTGGCATAGACGCCTTATGCCTCCCTTTTTTGTTATAACCTAACAGCCCAGAATCCGGGACAAATACGATAAAACTAAGTTTATATCAGATAACCTACGAGATATTTTTTAGATGGTATGTCATTAGAAATACATAGTTGGTAGTTTAATTTAAACCATGAATACTTTTTAACATACTGCATTTAACTGAGACTTTTTAATTATTCAATATAATACAAGCATCATAACTCATTATACCAGATTTATTGAAATTTAAACCTACGTTTAGTAATCGAAGCGTTTAAATAATGAAATGATCCAGGAGACAAGTATTTGAATATATTTATACATATTTAAGTTTAACAACCTTTCAATAATGATCAGATTCCCAAACGAATGAATCGTTTTAAACATACAACGTATGACAACGTACGTGATCAATCTTAATTTATTTTTAAGGAGCTTTCGCGCTTATTTTGTCAAAATATAACTCGTTTCTCTGACAATCTCATTCTTCAGATATAATAGACCGGAGGATATTTATATTATTATGGCGATCTTCAGGGATCTAATTACATAATGACCAAAAGGAAAATAATACGATATGTCAACCCAATCGCGTGGGCGTAATTCAACGTGTCGGATATATAACTAGAGTCGGACTATTTGTTGCACAAAATTCTTGAGAATAAATATTTATCAGTCGTACTTATAAAACGTATCGATTAAAATTATCGATTATTACCTCAAATATATGTTATCAAAGCGTGCCAACACTTTTTCTCCTACTGACCGAATAAGAGTCACTGCCTTTCGGCCTGTATGTTACTCAAAAGTAATAATAAATAAAGAGTATTATACATTAAATAGGTTGTAGTAATTCAAATACTAAATATACATTTAAAAATGGTATTAAAAAGCATTTGTAGGAATACAAACGCAAAACAGGTATATGAAACAGTTTCATTAGATAAACAGGTCGGAGCGAAAACAAAATTTATAACAAAAAGCCCCTTTGAAAGTATTACAAAACATCATTTAAATCAATCGCAACTCACGCATCAATTTAAACTTGTTCCTCAAACAAATACCATATTTGCTTGAAGAAATTTCAAATTAGATCGTGCATTTATCACAAAAGGCATAATATGGTTTAAGAGATCTTTTCTCATCTCCGTTGCGTTTCATATTATCATCTGTATTGTGAAAGCCATGTACAAAGAATGTATGAAATTGTCCTCAACACTGCTCATTTTGTTTTGAAGAAAAGTCAAATGAATTCACCTTGTAAGCATTTTCGGGATACTTGACGAGAACAATATTATAGATTTTATATTTAAACTAGCAAATAAAAATATTATTATTAGGGATAGTTGGTTGTTTAAGAACACTGGGCTTAGCAAGTATATTAGTATGATAACGAAGATATTTATTTATTTATTCTTTAGTGACCTTAAAAAATAAAAAGAAACTACAAAAACTACAATTACTATTTAAACAATTGGCGTTTTACCGCTATATAGCGATTTCATCCAGACAACTTAAATAGACGAGAGGAACTTACTCATAAATTGCAACAGAATACCACTAATACAAGTATAAATTTAACAGTCGACTCTCGCAATCGTAACGATTCTAACTCGATGTGTTTGTTTGGCATCTCTATGTTCACTTTATAGATCCAATAAAAAAATAACAACAATTTAGTCGATAAAAACGTTATTTTCTTAGTTCGACATTTTGTAGATGTGGGCATCATTTTTATAAAATTTCTATTAAATCTGAATCTATTATTATAAATATGAAATATAGGTCTGTGGCTTGAATACCAGTTGAAGATATTATTCACGTATCAGACACATTATTATTCAGTGTCCGTTTTCGAATGGGTCTAGCTTTATCATTTTTACTTGCAAGAAATAGTTCAAAAACTATATTTTCACATTGATTTTAAGAAAATAGGACAACCCTTTTGAAAGTATTTTTAGTATTATATTTTTCAGTCAACCTAGACGTGTGAGTATTCTAAATTTTGTAAATTATAATTTAGCTTGGAATTTTGAAAACATATTAAGTTAATTCAGACAATTTAGAAATTTTGATTTTAAATAATAACGGGGTGTGTGAACATTTGAATTCAATAAATGTTAAGTAGATTATAATATATAATACGACAGTGCTTACACTCTTCGCTATTAAAAACATACGCAAATCTTTAATAACAAAGAACAATATTCACTGATTTAATTTGCAATAAAATGAAATCGGAATAATGGATACCAACATACATATTTCCTTTACGTATATAAATGTGAACCAATTACACCTTCCATCATAACTAGACGCCTCGCCAACCCCTACATTACCGTCAATAATTGGCGATGCCGTTACTATAATTTTCCTTTACGGCTCTCAGTATCACGCAAAACCTTGACATTTGATTATATTTCTATTATATTAAATTTCACGTTTAAGTAAACCTGTAATACTTTGCTGAAAATTCTAGAAAAGTTATGTTCGACAGTTTCCAATTGCTCATAGTTCCAATTTTAAAGCGAATTCATCTATATTTTTATTAAACTGAGCCAAACTAACTACAATTAACTTAATTTCCTGTAGTAGTTATATAAATACATCGCATTCTGGTTCATTTCTTATAACTAAACCTTGTTTGTTTCAAACCCAGTAAAAAAAGCCAATTTACATTTCATTGCCGCATATCTACCAAATAGTTTTCTTATCAAAATTTTTCATTACAATGTAAATCAAGTCGACAATCTGGCCTCGGTTTTGGGGGTAGCTCAGCATTGACTAACTAACGATACTTTTCAAGGGTAGAACTCACATTATTCATGAACCCAATACCTTATCAGATTGTAGTTTCGGAACGCTAAATGGTCACTTTGGCGGTTTCAACTTCTCTGTTACTTTATTGTTTCCTTTTGTGTACTTTACGGCTAATGCAAGCATGCGATACATTTATATTCCTAATTGTGGTGCACTGTCCATGTGTGTTTTAATATGAGGACACGGTTATAAACTTGTATACGTAACTTTGTGTTTCTTCACAGACAATCAAGCAGCATAATTTATAGTTTTCGTGGTTGTTCGACGATCGAATAAATGATCGATCCATATTGTTAATAGATAGATTTTTGAATCGAATAAACTCAAAAGCCATTGGTACGATTTAAAAGACTTGATTCACCAGCAGAGAGCTTCATTACTAAAAGTTGACGTAATAAACTGTATTTTAGTTTAGTTCCTGATGAAAACGAGAGAAGCCGGGAACAGTGGCTAGTTCACTTCAAGTAAAAATTGTGTGTTTGATGTTATTAATAAATGTTATTAATAATGTTATTAAATAAGCTTTAAAAGAAGCGCTCTGACTTTTACCGTAAGGATGTTTCTGAAACCATAAACTATGCGATAAGCGTAACTTTGTATAGCCGTTATCAGAGTCTTCAAACTTTTATTTTAGTAAATATCAGCTCCTTCACCATTTTCCTCGTTGTTATAACTTACTTACCAACATATTAGCTAGCTAGCGGTGACCCAGAAGTGCAAAAGACACACTCTGTATAAACGACAAACTTTTCGAAATTAATAACAAATATATTAACACTGGCTTGTATGCCGCGGCTTCGCTCGCGTAAACCACAAAATTTTATGCTTCGTATATTTTGGAAGAAGGCTTTCGCGTATATCTCTTCTAGTATCTATTTTGGCAAAAAAACCTAATTAGGCACCTCTAGTTTATTTTTAAAGACCAGTCCATTGATTCATTTAATAACAGAATTTATTTTTTATCCCCGACTATGGAGGGTAAATTTTTAGGTGTCGCTTTTATTTATTACTATATAAAATTTAATTAAAACGGTAAAGGAAAACATCGTGAAGAAACCGGCATGTCCAAGAATCAAAAGTTCGACGACATGTGACATCTGCCAACCCGCACTTGGCCAGCGTGGTAGATTATGGCCTAAACCCTCATAGGAGGCCTGTATCCCAGCAGTGGGAACGTGTATGGGATGATGACGATGATGATGATGATGATGATGATGATATAAAATTTTGTCTCATTCTTCTTACGCATACACAAACAGACAAACTGATAATAGTTTTACTAACTTTTGTTAACTGTTAAGTGTTAACACATTCATAGTGTATCATCACACTTAAAAATTAAATTTTCAGAAATGGTCTAGTTACATTTATATTACACTAGCAGTCCACCCCGGCTTCACCCGTGCATATATAGCCTAAAGCCTTCCTGAATAAATGGGCTATCGAACACTGAAAGAATTTTTCAAATCCGGCCAGTAGTTCCTGTGATAAGCGCGTTCAAACAAACAAACAAACTCTTCAGCTTTATAATATTCGTTTAGATGTATCAATAACCTTAGCATACTACACTTTGATATGAGAAATATTGTTTTCGAATATAATAAACAATGTTATAATTATAAATATTTAAATGACCTACAAGATACTCACAATAAACGATCACCTAAACTAGTGTTCAGGAATTTCCGAAATGGCCCTTCATCCGAAATGCCCCCCATACTCTCACTAACACGTATAATTTTATATCACTTTATATCATTATAACAAAGTTTTTACACCTTTAACACCGATTCGGTAGGCAGTTTCTATACAGAAAAACCGGCAAGAGATTCTTCAGTTCATTCTCTGTATAACATAATAAAGCTGTAAAAGCCCATTTATTTATATATCTTACGTAGTGCACAATTATCACAAACAGAAGTTTTATATCGCTACAATAATATGTACAAAATCACACACAACATATAAAAATATACAGCAAAATAATTACGATGGCGAGTCTAACACTTTTTTCCTTTATTATCTACCTTATTATCCCCAAGTGCCATAAGTGTCGGTTGCAATGAGATACTTCGCTTATTTATATTTTGTTTTGAAACATCCTACGCAGAAAATAATTGTAAATTGAAGCAGAAATAAATACGATGAAGTATACTTATTTTGTGCAATGATGGGTCAGTTAGGACATTGGATTTAAAGCTTATTGTGGGAGTCGAGCATGCTTATTGTGGGAGTCGAGGATGCTTCGGCACGAATTGAGCGAGCTCGCACTGGGGAAGTACTATACCCCCACAGAAAACCGGCGTGAAATAATAGCGTGCTATTGTATTTCGTACGGTGAGTGGAGGAGCCGGAGGCCTATTTCCTTCTCCTAGCCCTTCCCAGTCCATTCCTTTTTTCCATTCATCAATCCTTTCCTTATCCCTTATCCCTTAAAAGCGGGCAGCGCATTTCCAGAGGTCTGAGCTTCTGCGAATGTCCATGGCAAATCAAATCTGCCAACCGGCCCTTAGTCAGCCTGCTGGATTAAAGTCTGAACCCTTATAGGTGGCTCAAATCCCTGCAGTGGGAACATATATGGGGTGATGATATTTATTTTCAAATGCACGTACAACCGTATAAAATTTTCATATTTAGACAGTCATACACAGTTTTAATTAAGTCTTAGCCAACTTTCGCAATAATTTAAAGAGAAACCGCGATATGTAATAATGTGTATGGTTTGAATGTAGGTGTGAAAGCTCGGTGATGCAAATACGGAACTTCGAAGTTATGATAAACGATAATTATGATTAATTAGTCAACACTTAACTTAATAGGTGATTATTAATTGGCTATGGTAGACCGCTGCTGAGTAATTGACCCGTTTATATTAAACTAGTATGCATATTGTATGATAACTAGCTTATTGCCCCCGGCACCGCTTGTGTAATCAACGAAAATATAGGTAGTCGTGGTTTTACCCGCATAGTCCCATTCACGTGGGTTTCTCGGGACACCATCAAGGTCTCCAACTATATTTATATCAAATTTCATCCAAATCAGATTTGACGTTTTAAGGTGGCTTAAAGACGAGACAGATATTGTTAATTTTGCATTTATAATATTAGTAGGGATTTAGTATTATGTAGAATTATAAGATAAGTTTATTATTATGTCTGCAACTATGTGTAAACAATGATATTTGGATATATATGAGTCTCGGACATAATGTCGATACAAAATATTTCGATAAAATACATAGAATTATTCGACATTAAGTCTCAATTTTGATGTTCGATTCGTGTACAATGACAAAGTAAGAATTTATGTAATACGTTAATACTTTTCTAGTGTTTCATATAACGCGCGTAAATAAATATTTGAAAAAGAGCCTTTGTTATACAATTTAACATTATTTCCCTCTTATCCTTAGACTATAATTCTAAACAATTTAATTTTTTTATTCACTGTTTTGGACATCAGTTGAAGCCTGTTCTAAAAATTTTAAATTGTTATTCAAATGCTTGTAGTAAATTTACTATTTCAATTTTTTAAATAGTAAATTTACTATAAGGTTGAAATATCAATAAAAATTCACACTGATTTTTACCTACTTATCAATTTTAAAGTAATTGTACTGAAATCTTAACATGATTAATGCAATAAGGAGGCATAGTTAGAGGTGACAAACCTTGCTTAATCCAATCTAAATAACTACAGACTTCGCGAACTCTAATCTGTTAATTTGAAGGCTTTAACATTACGCTGAGAATGGAAATGTATTCACTGCTAACACAAGTCAAATAAAGCTGAGTGAGAGTTGTGTTTATGTTGTTAGTTATATTATTAATATATAAGAAATAATAAGAATGTTTCAGCAGAGCTACAGTATAGCAGAGTGATGGATTATATTTTATTTTTGTTATCATTCCGGGTCAATCCGGGTGTAGCTAGAGCTAGTACCTGGTGCGAAATTATATAATTAGCAATATTGTGAGGCAAGCAATTGATAAATAAAATTAGAAACCTACCAATTAGCTACAAATTTAAACATAGCAAATTTCGAGTTCATAATTTAACATAAAATATGATTGATAATGATTTTAAGTATAAGATATTTATTCATACTAATTTCATATTACATTAATAATAAAGATAAAGATTTGTTTGTATTTTTACACGTGCTCATCTCAGAAACCATTAGACCGATTTAAAAAAAAGTATCACCGTTGGATATATGTTCCGGGGCAGCCAGTTTTATATTATTCTGACATAATGTCAGAACATAATGTCATTCAAATATATTTCAAAACAATATATTTACTTAACAGTACAACATAACCTCGTTTTCCATCAGCCCAGTTCAACAACTATTATTATGTAGGCTTAAAAATAAAAATTTCTAAATTATTGTATTTCACACATATTAATTTCAGTCTTTTACTTTTTAAATATAAATGTTCCCTCTTGACTGTGATAATATACCTAAGAACGAAAATATAAGACTTCTTATTGAAACCCTACAAAATAAATTTATTTATAAGAGGGGAATCTTACAAAATGTAATATCTTATCTGAATTAAGAGATATAACATCGGCACCACACATTTTAATCTTAATAAATAAGTGTATATTAAAAAAATGTAAGAGAATATTTATAAATTCAAAATCTTACATGTTTTGAATAGAATCGGGACTGCTAATCAACAATTATTTACGACAATAAGCTAATATGCTCCTTATGTTCTATAAAACCAGATAGATAAGAAATATGTTTTTATACCTCAAAAATTCTTAGTTCAATAAAAAAATCCATAAGTAAACAACAATGTTACACTATTTGAAAAATATGCTTAGACGTAAGTTCAGGCGTGTTTTACAACATAGCGTACCGTGTGTAATTATAAATTTAAATTGTAAGCCTTACATTTTACTTCAAGACGTCGTGTCAAAATTAAATATATATTAACACGCGATAGTTGTCAAATATGCACGCGACTTCATGTGAAAATGTTTGGATTATCAAATATAAAATACCAATTGAAGTAGGTACAAAAAATTATATAATAAAAATGTGCACCGTCACGAAATATATCGATTATAAAATAATACCAAACTTATGTTTTATAGTAATGAAATAACTGCTATTAAGGAATTGGCTCCAACCTTGACAAAGGTTGGTGTATTACACAGGGCTATAACGTTACTTACCGTATGGTCAATGGCCCGCATATTATATAAAAACTGTTTCGTAATTTCTATCTAGAAAGGATTTTCTACACATGTACTTTGATATTTTTTATGTCTTCAAATAAACACATAATGTTGTGAAATTCACAGTTCTAATAAGAAAGTCGTAAATTGAATTTAACTACCCCCCTTAAGTGAGAAAATTCAGTACAGATTACGACTGAAGAAACTATAGACGACTAATGATCATGATGATATACATTTAGAACACGTAGCGCCGTGTGTAACTATCGGAGCCCAATAGGTAGTCCATTATCCTGTTCGGAGTACAGCCTTGCAGCTACGTGATCCCCTTTCACAATGAAATTCTACCGATTTCTGTCGTCTATAGTGGAGCACGTTAATGCAGATACGTGATATAAGTGTGATACAGGAAATCATGTCACTTTCAACTAATGAGTTTCAAATCAATTTTATTAAACAGGGGGGGTGGGGGGGAGAATCTATGTCTGTAGCGTATTTAGCGTCGTAGCTCTCCAACGGATGGACTGATTACAGTGATTTTTTTTAAATTTACACTATATTAAAAACACTGGACATTGGCGCAGACCCTCTTTTGGTTTCACATTGTTTACATTGATAGGATTTAGAACAATTAGCTTATGATAGATAATATTTTATGAATAATTAATTATTCACAAGCTTATGCCCGCGGCTTCGCACGCGTTAAATTCGGAGTAGTTTTATAAAAGATTGGGAAGAAACTGGCCTTCGAGACACAGTTCACCACTAGTTCGAAGGTCAGGGTCTGCATTATTTTGTACCATTGTTTCTGTAATAAATAATAAATAAATAAATAAATGTTATTGTACACATAAACCTTCCTCTTGAACCACTCTATCTATTAAAAAAACCATGAATATGTGTTGCGTAGTTTACAGATTTAAACATACATACATACAGACGTGGGACGCGACTGCTTTCAATTCTGTTGTAATTGCCACATCCACAGTTAACAAGATATGAAATGCCATTTCGAAATTTTAAGCTATTTTTTTTCGTTTTAAAAGGTTGTAAGTACATTTTTATTCCACCGCACGTATAAAGTCATCCCATGATTTTAATTTTCTTTTTAAATAGTGTTTTCATAAAATAGGCGGCCTATATGGTGTTTGCTGGTTTAAAAATTAAGTAATGTAAATTATGTTCATTGATACTATAACTAAATTTACTAAGTCTCTTAAATATATATCGCAAGTAATAAAGTTTTATTAGTGGTCAATTGAAGCCAAATAAGTTTCAAATATAACGAGACTTATCTCGGGGGAGCAAAGGGTCTGCGCTAACTGAAACTGGATTTTCTGTAGCATCTTCATTATTACCAGTAGGACTACCTTTATAAGATTTTTATAATAAATATATTGTTACTTAGTGAAACAATTCATTAGACTATATCATAGTGCGAAATGTTCAAGTCTATTTCTTTATTTAATTTTAGTTTTATAGCATTGAAATGCTTTATAAATGAGAAATTTTGAAAGAATAGAAAAAAAAAATCCTGCCTCGTGATGAAATTTTTTCTATTTCTTTTTTTTATATATCATATCGTTTTAACAACGCATTTGACAACACAGGCAAGCTAATAAATTAATTATAAATTAGTAGTAGTTTAATTCGGCCGAATTTAAAAGTTACATTTTCAACAATAAAATAATCCTCCATCTCACCACATCTCTTACATTTATAAATGAGTATTACGTATTACGTCATATTCACAAAACCCACGAGTTTAAGGTAAGTCATTTGAAATTCTGGTAAAAAAAATCCTTCTTAATCATACACAAGGCGTTATAGATCACGGTAGAGAAGCAATATAATTGAATTCAAGGAATACGATGTTATTGCGAATGACCTTGCGAACGCTTTGCATTGCTTCGTGAATTGTAAGGAACTTCGACACCCGCTAGAAACTTTTATTATTTGAAACTAGACGGGCGATGCTTCAGATTGTATGGACGTTGTATTTAGATTTCGATTTAATTTAAAAGCTCGATAACAATGGTCACTAATAATAATAATAATAATATATAATATTAATATAATATAATATTTCCATATCTTGCAATAGTACTACATCGGCCGCGGACTGCCTAGGGCTGTAACTCTATAGTGCAGCCATGGGCAGGCTGCGGCTGATGTCTCATAACACATTAAAAATCTCAAAAGGGCCTCTGCGTGTTGGATCTGTGTCCCAACGTAAGCCTTCCAAAAGACCGGGTGCCTTCCTTCTGGGGGTATCCGAGTATTATGGAAATGAGAAACATAATAATAATAATAAGCCCGCAGGGCACCTTGTGGCGAGGTGACGGGGAGTAGCGTCCCTGCGGTCCTTAGTTCTCCCGGGGGAGGTCCCTGTCCTCACCTCCGGACTGTCTCGGTGGCAGTTCGGAGTGAACAATGATGAGGTTCAGGATCCCCCACCTCTGGCTTGCCTTAATTGGCCGTCCAGAGTGGAGATGCAAGAGCTATATGCTCGGGGGTGGAAGTGTCTAATGGCGTAATAGCGGGGAAACCCAATCCGGGCCTGCGGGCCCGCGATGGTGAAACCGGTGCCGCACCTCTCTACACCCCTAGCCAGTCAGCTGGTGTTGCCCCCTTGTTGCCATTTTTGGTAACTTTTTTGGGAGCCCATCGACCGAACTGGCAAGTCACCGTCAGCCACACATTTTCAATTTTTCGAAGTTGAAAAGGCAGACGCCCATAGATCCCATAGACCCAACCTACCAATCCATCGAACACCCCCTTTCCATAGCCCAGTTTTGTTTCGTTCCATTTTTTTTTGCAATAGTCCTACATCGGCCGCGGACTGCCCAGGGCTGTATCTCTATAGTGCAGTCATGGGCAGGCTGCGGCTGGTGTCCCACAACACATTAAATTCTCTAAAGGGCCTCTGCGTGTTGGATCTGTGTCCCCACGTAAGCCTTTCAAAAGACCGGGTGCTTTTCTTCTGGAGGTACCCGAG
The DNA here is from genome assembly GCF_012273895.1 of Zerene cesonia. Taxonomy (NCBI): domain Eukaryota; kingdom Metazoa; phylum Arthropoda; class Insecta; order Lepidoptera; family Pieridae; genus Zerene; species Zerene cesonia. Next base: position 2,902,551 of record NC_052106.1, on the reverse strand, counting down.
TATTATGGAGAGATACACATAGTAATAATACAAATGATTTATTGCAACCAAACAACATACACAATAATAAAAACAATTACAAAAAAAGACATAAAAAAGAAAGAAAAATTAAGAACAATGATGAGAAGAACAGATTTCTAATAATAAAAATATATAAGTGTGTGCGTTGTGGCTGCAGAAAGGCCCTGGCTCAGCATAATGTTGTAGGAAAGTCCCTACAACGCTGATGATTCTGCCAGATACCCCAATGCCTAGTTTGCGCCTCTAGGTTGACATATATATATATGTAGAAAGATTTATAGAATAAATAATAATTAATGTAAATTATAAATTGTGAGGATAAATACACAAAAATACAAAAAAGAGATAAATAAAAGAAAATAAATAAATAAATAAACATATAAAATCTTAGGTCAGGTAAAATTAATTATTTATAAAATTAAATATAGTATATAGGAATATGAGTTAAAATTAAGAATACGTATATTGGGTCTAAATCAAAGGAGGTTAATAGTCACTATTTTTTAACAATTGTTATTCTATCCCTTTGAAAAGCAATTTAATATCTTGGAAAAATCTCGTATGTTTTGATTAGTATAAAGTAATATAATAACTGTATTTTATTTATATCATAATGGAAAAATATTACATTTTTATTCACCCCAAACGTTGCCACAATATATCTCGTACATACGCATCTCTCAAAGCATAGCATAGCATGAAACCAAATTCCCTATTAATATAAAAATGAATGAACAGCAAGAATTAAAGGATCTTTTATATTGTCTATTATTACTGTCTGCTTGTAGAAACTACAAGAAAACAACAGCGCGAGATAACAATACAAAAGATGTCGAGTGTCGTATTACAGCTAAGACCGTAATTGAATGGTGCTTAATTAAATTGAATAGGTAATTTTATTCGTTTACTTTATTTTCGCTTCGTTGAATCTTAGAACAGTCAACATAATGGCATTTGAGATCCAAGAATTCGACTTGTAACGGTGAGTTAATATTACTTACAAAAATACAAAATAAGTATTTAATTCTGTGGTTAAGGCCATTAATGGCAAAGGGCATCGTTTGAAGTAAATTACTGTTTATTTTTAGTGGTACTTCTCTCGAAAATGATCTATGTAAATGAAATTATATTTATGCTATGTGTAGCTTTATTTGAATAGTATATTTTATTGGTTAACATGCTGTTTATTTATCCATTACTTTAAGGGATCTTGACACGAAAAAGAGAGTTCGTATACAATATACATATTTCGTTAGATTTTCCCCAATTCTATTTATGTTGCGCTTGTTTGAAGAGGTTAATTGTGCTTCATTATTATTCATACAATAAGGATCAACGCGAACTGGTACACCACTCGAAATAATTTTTAATGTCATCCCATCCCATAAAGTTTATATTTCTTAAACATAGACATAGACATAAACATAAATAAATGATGACTAATGCCTTCAATATTCTGGCAGATGACATACCTTCACATCCCTCCACTCTAGTCTCTTCTGTGAACTGACCTGAGTAATATAACTTTTTTTATGTCATAGCGGGCAAATGAGCTTGTGGTTCGCCTGACGGTAAGCGATCACCATCGCCTATGAACATTCGCAGCAGTTGTGCCTCCGCGAATGTGTTGTCCGCTTTTAAGGGGTACGGCAGAGGAAAAAAATATACGACTGGAAAAAAGAAATAGGTGGAAAGGGTGAGGAAAAGGAAACTGGCCTCGGCTTCCCTACTCACCGGATGAAACACAGTAGCATTATGCTATTTATAGACGGTCTTCGATTTGTCCCAATTCGTGCTGAAACGTTCACCCACATTCTTTACTAAAACATGAGTGTGTATCATGAATACATTTTTCTTCCAACATGCCTCATAGTTGAGCATTCGCTCGCTCGCTATGGTTGCATTTAATAATCTTCATTGTGCATTCGCAGGAAGTTTATTCAATTTGTTAGATAGAACGAGCTCTAACAAACTGTTATTCAGTGTTAATAACAATGCGCTAATTAATACAATTGAATACATATTTACTTACAAGGCTCTCAATAAATTTTATATAATTAAACTTACTAGTATAAGTAACTGTAGGTAACTACTAAATTTCGGCAAACCTTAAGGTAAGGTTAATATATTTAATTTAAAATAAATTAATCTAAACAATCTCACATGAACCGTCGTGATTTATTGTCCACAGAATTGTATGTTGAGATTAGTAGGTTAATGATAGCAATTGCTTCAAGTTCCGTATAATTATTTTGGTTTACTGTGATCTAATATTAAAATAGTATCGCATATGAGGGTAAACTTCTAGCTATTTAAAAATACACACTAGTTTAAGTATATATATTTGTTTATCAACTCCCCTTAGGATAAATTACAACCACACATACACACATAATATATTAAAGCGTTCCATTCAATATATTATTAAAAAAAAATGCAAGCCTCACTTACAACAGCTTATAATAACCTACGCAGTAGGTTCCTAAAAACCGACATTATTAAGAAAATGTATCACTTTATGAATTTCTAAATTTATTATCGTTATAATTTTCTAAGAACTGGCACTGAATATTATATTGTTATCACTAAAGATTATAAGAAACTTGTAGCTTGTGTTTTCATTATGAATTGTTTGTTAAATTTATTAGTAGACAGAAGTATTATTAGCAATCAATTCGATTAGAAGACAGACGGTAGCCTGTTGTTGCTATATTAAAAATGATATTAGTCTCATTAATTAAACGTGGGCGAAAAAAGCGCAAGGAGTATTTTTGTCTCAACGTTTAGGGTTTTGTTCTTATTTTTCTGTTATAAAACCCAATATAATCATAAAGCAAGACATCTTAATAAACTTTTCTTAATGTAATTTAATGCTTCCATACTTCACCATTCAATTTTATCTATACCCATAAATATGTCTTAATAGAAAAATGGTAGTTTTATCAGTTGGAAATTTTAATTCTAGCATTCCTCAACTTAGGTCAGAATGAGCAGATGTTAAAGTTCTTAACCTAGATTAGAGTTTTAATTTCTTCATCTGTGTTCCTTTTATTTTTTTCTTGATTCGGAAATTCGAAATGGCTTTAATAATATAATTCGTCATTTATAAGCGAAATAGCGATAACTGTTTTGCATAATTATGACAAGAGTTTAGAGGTTATAATTGTAATTTATGTTGACTATGATAGGGCAAAATAATTAATGCACTATTTCACACAATATTTGAACATAATGATACATAATTATTTATTGTATATATTTGTATACTGATTTATTTGTAAAAGGCACCTTACACCTAATTTTGCAATGAATAATACCCATACCAATAACTATATGGTACAGTGTGTGAGGTTGCTCACTATAAAACCTAAACGAAAGGAAAGTAAAACATACGTTTCTGACATACCCAATATAATTGTAGTATAAAAACTGTAATAGTTTGTGAGCGTGTGTGAATGAATGTATGTATGGATGTGTAGGGTTTGTGTGTTCATCTATAATTCTTGACCGATCAGCTGCGATACAATGTAACTCTTATACTTATTAAAAGTATACTAGTTGAAAGGCCTGCGAACTGGCTTAAGAATTAACTAAATCGAATGAATCGGCGTTTCTTAACATTCTTTTCCATTGGCATCGCGCGATAAGGAAAATCCTTTATTTTCGCAAATTTGTACGCTATTGTATATAAACTCAGTAGGTACTCTACTCACGTTCGCATCGTTTCAACATGCAGGTGCGCTTTATTTGCCAATTTATTTAACTCTCACAAATAAAATGATAAATGACTACCACTGCTATCATCTAAATCCATTCTTTGCGATTCTAGTTGAATTATGACTTGGCGAGACAATAGTGCCGTAGAGTAGAAAATGTGTCATCACTACCTCCTACTATTATGAGGCAAGTCGCTCCCCGCGTGTGTATATATGTGTGCTTAGATATTTAAAACTACGTAACGGATTTTGGTGGTTTTTCTTAATAGATAGAGTGATTCAAGGAGAAGGTCTATACGTATAATAACATATATTAAGCTGCTTCGAAGTCGCCTGCAAAAGCTAGTAAATTAATATAAGTATTAAGGATACTTTATTCCTAGTAAACATATTAATAATATTTATTTTTTCATAAAATAATCCGTTTATTTAACCAGATCTAATGCATTTATCCGGTGCTTTTCGGTAAAACTAGACTCTTCCCGGCTCCGCCTGGATTTCAAGATTCCTGATTTATCCTAAAAAGTATCCTATCACCCACGTCAGCTCAAACCCTATGTGTATACGAAATTTTATAAAAATTTCTTCAGTAGTTTCAGCGTCATTGACGGACAAATATCCAAACAAACTTTCACATTTATATAGTATGATTCGCTAGAAATAAAGCTCAATTGTCCTCGTCTAAATACTAACAAAGTACACGGATTATTTAATGATTATCCCAGTACTTAGTTGGGCTAATATACAAAACAAAATTCAGAATCTTGTTCCCTCAATAGGTCTTAAAACTTTGCTGTCATAAAATTATCTAAAATACAACAATTCATAATAAATCTCCTTTGAAACTCATCGAGTTTCTATATTCATAACGGTTTACAAATAGGTTCTGTCCTATCAAATAAACAAGGAAAACTATCTGTATTTCCTGGAAAATTAATTTTGGTCCAAAATTCTCCTGCATGCTATCAACATGTTGAAATTTTATACTCGCACTAAATAAAGAATTTGTGAAGATATTCATGAATCGATTTGTAGCCTTAACGCTGCTATTAATTTTAAACACCCATTTCTTAGAGTATCATCATCATCAGCCCATATATGTTCCCACTGCTGGGACACAGGCCTCCTATGAGGGTTCAAGCCATAAACCACCACGCTGGCCAAGTGCGGGTTGGCAGATGTCACATGTCGTCGAACTTTTAATTCTTGGACATGCCGGTTTCCTCACGATGTTTTCCTTCACCGTTTAAGCAGTGGTGATGTTATCCACATGCGCAGATAAATTGAAAAATCAATTTATTTCCTACGCGCTCGCCCGGTCTCGAACCCAGACTTATCGATTTTGAAGTCCGAGGTTCTCACCACTGAGCCACCACTGCTTTTATTTATATATATTTCTTAGAGTATACGTAACAATAATGCTTTATGTTCTGATGCAATGAAGTTTTCTTATTTTATATTGGTTAGTTGATAAAGACTTTAGAAAATACTTACCCCTTTAAGATACCTCTTCACGTCCTTATTAACTAAATAAAATTAGGTATTAAATCACGCTGAAAGTTTCTAGTCATGTTTTATTCAACGCGATGCAAACTGTTGCGGTAGTCTCCCATCTTTAATACAGTTGAGAGTTTTCATTCAGCTTTAAACGTAAATAGAGAGCTATTTGATTTAATCGATGTAAAACATCGATAGAAATTATTTTTGGTGCTATTCGAGTTTTATGCTTAGTAACATATTAGCAATTTTATTTATATCGATACACTAACTCATTTAAAGTTGAAGCGTACTTTTAATATATAAAAATTGTTCTGAAATCTTGTTTTAAAAATAAGTTAATAATCGTACAATACCGAAGAGCTTAAAAATAAACTCAGGTGAATATTAAAGGTCAGTGTTTCAACATAAACCTCTAACAAATCGCAATGATTGATGACCATTGCGTGAAAATTTTTCATTAACTTTTTAGAGTACTTTATCTAAATACAAAAAACCGTTCATGTAATCCTTCATTTGGTTTTCTGGGTGTATAAAATCTATATATTACATATATATTACATATGGTATATAGTTATGTATTGCATTTACCAAAATATTTTTAGCAAGACTACTTTTTTTAAATTAATTTTGATTTTCTTTTTCTAATGATTGTAAAGGCACATAATTTTTTATTTATTATTTTATTATTTTACTTATTTACTTAACAAACATACACTTAAAACTGTTTGCTTGAAATCTTCGTTGTTTTTGATAACATTTCGTTTCATTAAAAAATAAATAGGCTGACAGTAAATATGAAATTTATGTATTAATTATATATCTAGAGATAAATTAAATATATATATGTATACATATTAACTTCTTGTACACCGAAACATATTTAATGTTATATTTTAACTTAAAACAAAATTGTGTTACAAATACATTCTGTAATAAAATAATAATTGATATAATGAATAATACTTGTTTTCTTTCAGCTCAGTCCCACAGTGTTATAAATACAATCCTTCAGATTTACACATTTAAACTAGATCCATTTCATACTTTTAAGAAATAGGTTTTGGTAAAGAACAACTAACATTTTTTTGTTCATAAATATATATTTAATGTTGGGTATTATTATGTTGGGTAATAAGCAGCCGTTTCGTTGACTATTTTTTATTTATTTCGATTGTTAAAAAAATAATTACATACGATAAACTACATTCCTTTTTCCTATAACGTCGTCTTACTACAGTTTAATTGCTTATTGCAATAAATTTATTTGATCCTATTTTAAATCTATATGTTTATTGAAATGAATCCTTATTTCCCTTGGCCACGCCATCATGCGTGAACGGCTCGACCGATTTCAAAAATTCTTTCGCAATTAGAAAGCTCCAATTACACTGATTGATATAGGCTATTTATACCACGGGTGGAACCGGGGCGAACAGCTAGTATAAATAAAAATATCTTTCGGTACTTTAATTTTGAAACAAGATAAATAAATTGTTAGGGAAAAAAAGTATCATATATTATGACATTTTACACCTAAAAAATATATATTATTAGATAAAATTTTATTCACATCAATATGTTAATAATCAATAAATATTACGGTAAAAGAATTGAATCAAATTCATGAGAATGACGTCACTGAAACTTGATCGGATTGTCAATAACAAACATGGATGACGCAGATTTGTCTGTCTACAATGGTATAACTAATAAGTCATAACATAGCACTTTTAATATATCTATATCTTAAGTTCTGAGCTTCGACAAAATTTTCCTTATAAAATTAATATCAATAAAACAAATTTGTTGTAATAAAACAGGTCCCTCTAATAATAAAAAGCTTCACCGATAACTAACGCTTAACATTCTATACTAAATGCCATGCCAGGTCTATATTTCCCGAATTGCCAGGAATTTTCAACAAGCCGTTGTTTTTAACACGCATAATATTTAGATTATTATTTTTATTTAATGTAGGTACATGACATTGAGCATAAATTATTTTTTTGTTTAGTTGAGACTTTCCCTGTAACGCTCATTATCCTGATTTATTCATTTACCATAGCCCCAGGGAATGTAGGTAACGTTATTAAGGATTAATAGGCCGAAAATAGAATGTAATCAAATATTTGCTCAATGAAAAGAACTCTGAAAAGAACTTATTATATTAGATTATACTACGAATATGATATTTTACATTGGTTTTAGAGGCCCGTTCAAGAAAAAAGTTTATTACTTTATAGCTCAGATTATAAAAAAAAACAATTGAGGCGCACCCAACACTCAAAGCACGTAGAGGTAGCTCTATAGTTTGTGTGCGTGACAACGAACCGTTGTATACTTACTGTATCTGTGTGCGTGTTATGTAAGCAGATATGGAAAAGTTCAACATATATATTTATCTTATTACGTTGTTATACCAGTAACAGATACATATTTCAGCTGCCCAACTGTGACACCAAAGTTCTTGAGTATAGACTGGTGACGGACGGAAGACGGAAATCAGTAATGTGTCATAAAAAATATTCACTTGAAAGAACAAAAAAAAACCGGGCGAGCGAAACATTTTTTTTTCTATTGACTGAAATATCCTACGTTGGGTAGATTGGCTGTATAAAAAAGTAGTGGTATAAGCCGCTTTGAATTCAATATCTTAACTTTTCAGGGAGAGCTTCAACCTCCTAACCCACCGCCTTGGCTACGCCCATGTACGTTGATCTTTATAAACCGTTAGGTTTTAATGTCCCACATAGCATATTTACATGTTTTTTTATAAAGCTTCATGAAAGGTTTTATATTATTACTAGCTTTTCGCCTACGGTTTCACCCGCCTAGGCAAAAAAACTCCCGTTGGAATGAGATATTTCGCCACGATATAAAGTAGTCATGTCACCCCCTATCCTCTTATCTTCAGACACAAATATTAGATGTAATATATGATGATATATCCACCCCGTCGAGACGTGAAGAAAAGAAAAACAAGCTTTCGCGTTTCTAATATCAGTAAGGATACTTGTTTATGTTTATGCATTTTAAACAAGTTTTACAAGAAACTGATAGACAGTAGTAGGTGGAGATATGTTTGCAGAATTTTGGCACTGACGTTTGTAGGTCGACAACGTAACATGCTATGTTTTAGGTAATTTTCTTAACAACTGCCGTTGTCGTTAAATGTGGCTTGTATGAAATTATAAATGTTAGTGTCAGTGATTTGATTTTTAGAATTTAAATTCTTTGAATTCCTTTTTCAGATATATCAATATCATCCTATACACGTGTATTTAATGCGCGCCTGATATATTAATGTACATCGTAGGTTTAGCTTTCTCTTTTTAAGATAATTATATGTATTTTGTGTACCAAAATACATTTTCACGTTTTGAAGGAAACTTCCTTGGTTTTTTTTTTCGGAACCTTTTCAGGTGTGTGGCTCATAATTCCCTCCAATTATGAACGATGGAGAAGATCATCTTACAGTTAATTATAGAATAGAATTAATGAACTGCCCATTTTTTCTTTAACTATGTGTGAAAGCCGCGGGCAGATAGCGGCTGGTACTTGAACGAAATATAATAAAAATATTCATAATTTTATTTAAACTACAATTTTACAAACAAATGACTAGACGAGAACAACACTTCACAAATTCACATCAATAGTGGATTAGATGATTATCAAAACGTTTTTTCTTAGTGAAATCCTGGCCTGAGACAATTTATTCCACACTCCAGTCAAAGGCTGGCGACTTGAGAAGGCTTTGTGAAGTTAACGGGATAAAATGCCAATAGATATACGACACGCGGAAGGAGGGTCCACACAAAGGCGATCTTCCAAGCCTTTATATTGTAGGTTTGTATGGAGAGATAAGTCTAACTTTTCAGGTATATACAATACTGGGTGCGGCCCGCGGTTTCACCCGCGTAAGTCCGTATCACGTAGGAATATCGGGATAAAAAGTTGCCTATATGTTATTCCAGTTGTCCAGCTGTCTATGTACCGAATTTCAGTGCAATCGGTTCAGAAGTTTTTGCGTGAAAGAGTAACAAACACACACAAATAAAACACAGCAAATTTTCGCATTTATAATATTAGTAGGATGTTATTTGAAGACATCATTTAGCCTACTGGCGGGAAAAATTGCGAAGAAAGTAGGAGTTCACATAAACTAATACTTACTTTGATATACTTAAATATAGCTTACACATTAATGATTTTGGTATATACAACCTTTTTTAATTATGATCGTTACTTAATATATTATATTGTACGTCTTTAATCGTCTTTTTAAACTTTCTTGTAACTAAGTACCAATTAATTTTTCTACTTGATCACACGACCAAAGGAGCGTAAGTAGTAAGGGGTGTTTTTGTTTTATATTACTTTCACATTTTCATAATTAAACGTATCTCTAGACACGCCATATATACAAGTTCATAATTCTAACATATTCTTTTCCGTCCTAGTCCTTTCCTTTATTCCTCCCATTAATCCTTTCATAATCCCTTCCCAATTAAAGTCGGCAATCCATTTGTAGAGGCGAAAGGTCTGCTATTGACCTTACGCCTCTCCCAATGTTCATGGGCGGTGGTAGCGCTTACCATCAGGCGACCCACCAGCTCCATTGCCTAAAGACTATGACATAAAAAAAAGAAAAATAGCATGTCTAAATTATTCAAAAAAGAAATTCCATGGCAAAAGCTGTGTACTCTTCGGCATTTGGTGTGAGGACAAAAATTCCATAATAAACTGCCTCTACTACGTGTCTTATTTGAATTGCAACGTAATAAGGCTCGCGTATTTTCTCGTCAGAATTTTACGAGATGCATGTGATTAGATTTTTCGAATAATGCATGAGGAATAAGCTATTATTTTTTTATATAAAAATTGGAAATCAGTAGCAGCTTTGTAATGTATTTCTGATATGAATGGAATGAAATGATCGTGTTTGCCTTTTATAATATTTAAATCACTCACAATATAATGCCATATTTTGTTTCCTATTGAAATAGACATGTGGTTCTTTTTTTAAGATTCTTTTGAAAGTATTCTATTAAATGAGCTTTATTTGAGACTGAGAGACGTTATGTGCAAAATAAAATTGGAATTTTAAGTATTTCTCGTAATAAGAATTTAAGGGATACTATAAAAAACCTAAAGAAACAAATACTTGGACGTAACAAGTACTTGGTTGAAATAAATAACATTTAAGATTCAACTTTGAAGTAAATGTCTTATTGCCTCTTGAAAAAAAAAAACTCGCATCAATCAACAAACTTTAAAAACATTGTAATAAAAAACTCGTCATCCCTTGAAATTATAGGAAAATAACAATTAAAAACAAAAGTGGCTCAATGTCATTTTGGGGATTTCCCGAGGGGGGCGCAAACGAGTCTTAAGAAGGAAAATTGGACAGTCATTATGTAAATTTATAATACGAAACTTGTATTGCGTTCTAAAGAACGAAAATAATAAAATATGACGTTCAATATTATTATACAAATCGTTCAAATACAGGGAAATATTATTGCGTAAGATTAAGTACATCTCCCGAACTCAACTACGTTAACTTTAACTTACCGGACTTGTTTATTTAAATGAATGACTAAGATTTTATTGGAAAGAAATCTAGGCATAGCTGAGAAATATCTCTCATTGTATGGGTACTTTTTTCTTTCTTTTTTAGTCTAATTGTTTTGTAGTTGTCACAATGAATACTCACAATATTATAGATTGCATTAAAATCCTAAAACTTACATATTATAGTCCTTACCTTGGAAAAAAAATAATGTACCAACTGAAAATGTCATAAGTCAACTGGAGAAGTGGAGAGATTTACTTGGATTTACCGCCTCCTATACTTAAATATATATTCTATAGTATAAGAATCGTCTATTAAACTAAAATAGGCATAGACATACGGCCCACATAGGTTTCAAGGGTCCCTTTTTCCACGCATTAACAGTTATAATAAAGAATAAATATTTAATGTAATAAAGATTTATAGATATTTTGAAATTGAATAATTTTAAATAAACGATCTAATGAATAAGTAACTTTGCCACGCTTTCTATGAAAACCTTACGAAATTAATTATAGTAGCTTGATTCTAGTGTGAGAAAATGTCATATTCAAATCTGAATGATAAACCACGTATCAAATATTTCTCCCTTACATGTTAATCGTATGTACACATTATTATTCTGCCAGCATATTATGCGAATATTATTTATATTTTCTAACAGATCTTCAATCCAGCTGATTGGAAACGAATTGATAAATAAAATGTTTTTTTTCAGTTACGTAATGTTATATACGGTAATACCTTCATAATTCATTATTATCATATACAAATACAGACTCCAAGTAATATAAGTTTATACATATAAATTTCTAAAACATACTAACCATGTTGGGTAAACATAATTCATATTACATAAAAATATTTTATTGTTACGTTTAATATGTACGCTTATAAGTTAACTTTCGTAACAAAAATTTCATGACTTCACATTTTCCATCGCTAAATTACAGTTTATTAACTGTGTAGCACGAATATGCAACGTTCAGTCTAGACTGGTCTATATAAACTTGGAAAAATGTATTATTTTCAAATTTGTATGATTTCCAGTGTTACAGAAAACTACGTAAGTATTCAGATGATGTTTTGACGGGTCAGTTAATGTCTATCGTATACTAAATAAATAAATAAACATGTTCTTACACATATATATATGTGTGTGTAAGGATATATTTATTTATTTGTTTAATGTACGTTCATAGATTGTATAACTTAGAAAACTACATTATTAGGTTTTCCGGGTGTCCTACGAGGATTTAAGCCATGAGCTGCGTGATAATTTAACCTTATGATGATTAGAATAGTGAATAATGCGGAAATAGATTGAACATACAATTTAAAATAAAAAACTCGCTCAGTCTCAAACCCCTGACTCTTTTATATATGTTTCATTAAGTAAAGAACTGCCTTGGTTCCTTTCCTTTTATATATTGAAATAAAAAAATATTCTTAACAGTGACAAATAACACACCCGAAAAGACTCTGTCACTTTAGTTTAATATATAACAATATTGACAGGCTTATTTGTTTAGTAAAACCAAGCTATTTTGCCAATCTCGGGCGAGCGATATTGTTAGGATGTTGGTATAACTAAAGAGTGTTATTTATTTGGATTGGTTGGATAGGTTTTATGAATCAATTTGTAAAAAATGCCGCTAAAATAAGCGTTCATTTTTACAAGCAAACCATTTAGAAATACAATGATAAAGTTTAATTAAACAGCTTAATTTCTGATTTTATTATAATTAGTTATTTAATAACTTGGTAAAGTAGTTAACGCGAGAGCTTTGAACCGAGGGGTCCTGCGTTCGAGTCCCGCACCAAAAAAATTTTCCATAAAGAAACAGATGTGAATATCATCTGTCCCATACCCACTAGGGGACACGGAACTTTATTTTTACTAAAATGTACCTAAAGCTAAATTAAGACTTACTAATACAAAATGACCGCCTCCTTGGTACAGTAGTTAACGCGTGAGCTTAGAACCGAAGAGTCCTGGGTTCGATTCCCGGTGGGGACGAAAAAAAATAAAAACAATCTCGGTCTGGCAGGACACAGAAGGCTCGCTGGTCACCTATTAGTCCATGAAGAAAATCGATCACCCCCTACCCCAGTATATAGTATACACGAGACTTCACTTTAATACAAAATAAAATGTAACCTACGTTGTTCAAACCAATTTTTATCCTTTTGAGATACATTAAAGTTAACAAAACAATCCAAATTAATTAGATCGTCAACATACAACATGTAAATACATCTATAACAATTTATTTGCCATACATATATATTCCAAATTGTAACGTTAATTAATATTAATTATGATTGACAAGTAAAACGAAGTTATGTTAATGTAATGTAAATACCCCAATACCAGGAAAGTAAAGTGAAATAAAAGTGTATGAATAAAATAAAATAAAAAATTCTTGAATTTCCGAATTAATCGTGAATAATTTTCTTATAATAAAAATTCACTGCATATGATAAATCCCTGCTAATATTATAAATACGATATTACCTATGTCCGTCTGTTTCTGAACCTTCTGCCTACACGTCTAAACCATTCAACATATTAGGATTAGTACAAAAATAGTTCGAGAGCCGAGATTGGACAAAGGGTAGTTTTTATCCCTGTAACCCTAAGGGAACGGAAAGTATTCGGGTAAAACCACGGGATACTCTTTTCCTTTGATTGGTGAGGCCGCAGGCTAAAACATATACACAAAAAAAAAATAAAGATTTTACATACTATGTGTTTAATATATTACTTCATATGAATATAATTGTTAACAAACCTAATTTTTAGTTTTATAGCATGATAAGGCTAGGCGTTGCTACGGTATGGCAAAAAGACGCGGGTTTGAATCCCGACTTGTGATCAAATCCTATCCTATAATATTATAAATGCGAAAGTTTGTAAGGATGTGTGTGCGTTTGTAACTCTTTCACGCAAAAACTACTGAACCGATTGCAGTGAAATTTGGTACGTAGATAGCTGAACAACTGGAATACCACATAGGCACCTTTTTATCCCGATATTCTTAGGGGATACGGACTTACACGGATGAAACCGCGGGGCGCAGAGAAACACAGTGGCATGTCACTATTTCACGCCGGTTTTCTGTGGGGGTGTGGTACTTCCCCGGTGCGAACTGGCCCAATTCGTGCCGAACTAATTGTTTTACAAGCAAAGCTTAGTTGTTAAACCTTCTATTTACCTTATATTTATCAAAATAATACGCTAAATATAATATCATAAAGTTTATAAATAAAACAAAAATAATTATTCGATTAAGGGAAAGTATTAAATTAATAAAGTATGGATATAGGTATATAGAGAAATAAATCAAAATACTTTAAATACCTCTCTCTCTCTGTAAACTCTCACGAATTCCAGGTGAATTCGTGGAGGCTGGAAAGTATATAAGAGAACTCTAAATATTTGTACCTACTTTAGTTCTCAAGATATCTCATAAAACATTATTTGGTTAGGGCGCTTATATATACAACACAAAAATAATAAGAGTTATTAGTACACGCTGTTTATATAATATCTTAATGTTATAAGAAAAATACTTATGTTTATGCTTATGCCTGATGGAAAGCGATCACCACCGCCAATAAACATTCACAGAGGTACTAAGTAGAGTTATCTGCGAATAAATAAATAAATACGTTACCGGCTTTGAAGGAGTAAGGGATAAAAAAAGGATTGAGTACTGGAAAGGAAAAGTGGAATGTAATGGAAAAGTAAATGGGCCTCCGGCTCCTCCAATCAACGTACGAAACGCAGAAAATATTTCCTAATTTCCATCTATATCGAAAAACATTCTTCGTTAATCCATCCATGTTTAAAGTAATAAAAAGTGTTCATGATGCGGAATATATAATCAAACTTTTTCTTGCGTTGTCTGACACGTCGCTCTGGAAACGTGATTCCTTATCTCTCGTCAAATATAAACAACGCTAATGAATTACTGAGCTGATTTTTAATAAGCTTGGTGATAAGCCCTTGAAAATTAAACTAAAATGAAGTCTGTATTGTACACTTTAGTATTCAATTTAGTAATAAATTATATTTTCATATTACGCAATTATCTAATAATAAATATAGTAATTTAAGTAGACCATGTAGACAGGTCTTACGAGCCGGGGGCAAATAGCTTGGTGCAGATGAACGAGCCCGAGCTATGTACGCCATGTGCTTAGCAGCTCGGGATACCCCGCGCATGTTTTAATATGAATTTTATCATTACTTTATTATTAACTATCGAATTGAGACAGCAGTGACCTCTAATTCAGACTCCAGATCTAATTGATTGCAATATCATTCCACATAACGTCATTACATAATTTTATTGAAATTAATGTCAGTTCCTCAGTCTCAACATCATCATCATCAGCCCATATATGTTCCCACTGCTGGGACACAGGCCTCCTATGAGGGTTCAGGCCATAATCAACCACGCTGGCCAAGTGCGGGTTGGCAGATGTCACATGTCGTCGAACTTTTTTGATTCTCGGACATGCCGGTTCCCTCACGATGTTTTCCTTCACCGTTTTAAGCAGTGGTGATGCTATCTACATGCGCAGATAAATTGAAGAATCAATTTATTTCCTGCACGCTCGCCCGGTCTCGAACCTCGATTTATCGATTTTGAAGTCCGAGGTTCTCACCACTGAGTCACCACTGCTTTTGACCACCACCAGTTCCTCAGTCTACTATGACGAAAATCCTGCGGCTTACGATTGGCTTTTCGCCAAGACACTTCAACTGTATGTCTTGCCAGCAACATATGCCATGTAGCTATTCGCCTATAGCCACAACAGGAAATCTTTAAGCCAGAGCAGACAAATAAAGCTTTGGGATGCCTTTTCCGGGAGACTATGTGTTTATATTTTGCATTTATGTTCCTTTTAATCGTATTCTATATAAAATGATGAACGTTTTAATTGTATATGTATCTTTATTTGTTTTAATTAAGAATAAATAGATGTATATCATTATTATCCTTCGTTTCGTATATGTTATTCGCGGCAATAGTAACAAAATTTATTTCAAACATCTAACTCAATTGTTATTAAGAACGCTGTTTAATTAGACGTTACAGTAATCAGTATTCAATAACACACTCCAAGTCACGAGCAAATAAGGCGAGGCGCACTAAATATAAATTTCCTTTAAAGCCACATGCAAAATGTAATCCCGTTTCATTAAAATTCCATACGCGCCGCTAGAACATAACATTACTTAAATTACTAACAAAACTAAATCGTGTCAAACAATGTTCCCATAACCACTTATATACTAAGTCCTTGAGACGAGTTTGCTCATAACTAAAACACATTCTAAGTTTAATGTTACTTTAACCAATTATTATGAGAATCAATCAAATTGGATTTATCGTAAGTAATCATTCAGTAGGAGAGTAGTGAGTTTCGAAACTACATTGATTAACTTTTCCAGTTCGAAGGCTAATTTAGTTGGACTTTTTGGAAATGATCAAGATCTCTCAGAATAATTGAAAGAAATACCCTTAATGTTTTTACATCACGCCCTTAGAGTCTTATTATTAACTTCAAGGCCGTTTATATATTTATGCGTATTTCGGGACAAATACTCTATTCTTATTTTTATAGTTTTTTTTTTATTGGAATAGAATAGTTATTAATTACTAGAGAAGATACTCATTAGTATTTTATAATGGAACACATCCACACGTCTTCCGAATGACAAGTAGAAAGTTATTTAAGTACAATAAAACATTTTCAACAAATATTGAAGTAATACCAGCTAATTGCGAAATTCAATACACATAAACTCCATTAAACTTCCCGCGAACTAACATGTCTTCTCTTCGCAGAGTAAAGAGCCTAATACCGCTTCTAATTTTGACTAAACTCCAGTTGCTTATAAAACTTAGCAGACTTATTTAAATGAACAGGAACAAATAATGTTTTGGCGCTATAATAATTAGTGTTAATTAAAAACCAATATCCTGTTTTTAAGGCCAGCATAACACAATGTGAATACATCCAGAATAGAATCTGAGCTCTGATGTACAGCTTAAAAACACGTTTAATTTGAATTTAATAAAATGAGATATCTCAATATTACCTCCTACCTTTCGGATACTATTTAAACTAGCCAAAAAGTAAAGCCACAACCTGCGATCGGAACTTTGTTTAAAAGGTATTCCACTTACGTCTTATATCTCAATAAAAATTTTAGAAAAGGAGACCGATACTAACCTATTTCCCTCCATTCAAGAGGGTACGTGCCAAAAACGTCCTTTAAAAAAGAAAATATAACGACGTGCCAAGATTTAGATGCCCATCAAGATTGCTCCTTAAAACTTAAGACCTCGTTGAACGTTTGAAAATTCAGCGATAATCGGGTAGATACCGACGACGCTATGTTATACCTTGACAGCCATTCTGTAAGCAATTTACTTGAAATTGTGAACAAAATGCCTTTATAAGTGAGTACCACGCTATGTTTTACGGAAGAAAATCTCGTAGAATACGCATTCTTACAAAATCAAATATATTATTTTATTTAATTTCTTAATTTTACTATAATGTATGTTATAGCGATATAGTATTATCTTGAGAATAGTAATAGATATTTGTCACCACACCTTTAATACCGATGATAAGACTAATCAAATTATGCAAAGTAAATGAATTCCATGAAAATTACATCGGTACTTATACATTTATAAAACCCAACAACAACTTATAAAGGTCATCTAATATGTATTACATATTCTTTTAAGCAGCGTTACAATAATAAAAATAATAGCATTAACAATAGATTAACCAATCAATTCAATACATGGTTACATTACATACAAAATCCTATAGCAGGTCATTACCTATATTACTGTGTCATAGAGCGACCTCTCTCCGCCCAAGCGAGAAGCCTCTGCCAATAATTGGTAATAGTCCATGCCCTGTGGACATATTCAAAGAACTCAATGAAGCAAATTATACGGATTAATTAGATCAATAAGTATGGAGCGGTGCTTTTTTATGTTTTAAATAATAAAGGAAGTTCTGTTTTATAAGGAAATTTAAAGGATTGTTAAAAGTGAGTTGAGAGATGATTTCATTATTTTTTTATTAGCATTTACGTGTTCTGGAATTTCTTTTTTTTATCACTTGTAATAACTAAAATCAAAAGTTAAATATAAAAAATGTGATTTTTTTTCATTTACATATATTTTTTAGCAAACCTCAATAAAAAAAATTATTTGTATTGGTGTTAGAAGTATTACAATTTTTCTACTTATAATAAATATAATTTGAAAGATTTTGATAGCAGAGTTTTTTTCCTGTTTAGTCACCATTAGTAAATAATACGTAAGGTACCAGAATTCGCAGAATTTTAAAGGCCAATATGTTTTATACTTGGAAGGTGGATGAATATAATCCTTAGCTATATAAGGATGTGAAACTTCTGAGAAGTATCAAGTTCAGTTGACACCAATTATTGTGAACTTAATGATGTAAGTATAAAAACAGAAATGGCAAAATGAAGATATCAAATTATTGCAGCCTTGCCCGCGCGGTTGTAATAAATTTTCATGGTACAAAATTTCATGTCCCATTTTATCCCCTTGGGGGTAGAATTTATCAAAATTATTTTTTAGCGGATGTCTACGTCATAACATCTATCTGCATACCAAATTTCAGCCCGATCCGATTTTTAATTTCTAGATATATTAAAAAAATATATATTTCACGTATGTGCTAAACGACTACAGACTTTTGCGAATATTCAGACTCAGTGGTAAATTGAGAAAAAAGAAAATCCTTTGTAATATCCAGAGTTTGAAAACATTACATTATTACATACATGTAGTTTTTGACAAAGTAATTAACACCTTTGTTTACAAGTAAAACATAATTAAAAAAACGTACTTAATTAAACCTACATAATTTCTCTCTTTGACCAATAATATAAATTACGTAATTGTTAATAGTTGAACAGTTAGATGCCATTTGTTAAAGTTAATCGCAAAAAGTTTTCATCTTCCCTACGTACTAATTTACACTGTATGACAGCAAGGCAGCGGTCCTCATTTAACCATCATTTAACATTATGGTTAGGTATGTACATGAAAGGTTGCATTATAAATATGTTTAAATAACCAAAAGAAAAGAATTACGTTTCAAAAAGACAAACATGAAACAAATGATAAACGCCCATATTGATCGTTTGAATCTCGACAACGCATACAAAGCGACTCAAATAACCAATTTTTCCTCGCAAAGCAAATTATCGGAAGCGCATTTAAATTTCCACGCCTCAATGGAAACTTAATTATTTCGGTTTAATCATAAACCACAGTACGCGACGGTACAACTTCGAAATGAGGGTAATATATTGTTTTCAGTTTGGCCATGCGGAAAGGGATGATATAAATTTTAATACTACCTGTAAATTGAACTAATGACGGATTCCGAAATACCAAGACTGTTTAATCATTTTTGGAAATAATAACAACATTTTCATGAAGTTTTATCAATTACTACATAGTATAAAGAAAAGTCGCTTCCCGTTTGTCCTATGTATCCTTAGATCTTAAAACTACACAGTGGATTTTAATAGGGTTTTTTTACAGATAGAGTGATTCAAGAGAAAGGTTAATATGTTTTTAAACATCTATTTAACTACTACGGATATAACGCGTGCGAAGCCGCGGGTAGTAAGGTAAGCTAGGTAAAAGCTAGTATATTATAAACTAGCGGTCCACCCCGGCTTCGCCCGTGGTACATAAAATATACCGTATTTCCTTCCTCAATACATGGGCTATCTAACACTAAAAGAATTTTTCAAATCGGACCAGCAGTTCCTGAAATTTGTGCGTTCAAACAAACAAACAAACTCTTCAGCATTATAATATTATTATAGATTTATAATGGATAATTTTATATAATATATAATTTTATTGTTATCAAATAAGACATAAAATATTCAAATATTTTTGCGATAACGATAATGAAACGT
This sequence comes from Zerene cesonia, assembly GCF_012273895.1. Classification (NCBI taxonomy): domain Eukaryota; kingdom Metazoa; phylum Arthropoda; class Insecta; order Lepidoptera; family Pieridae; genus Zerene; species Zerene cesonia. The sequence goes on along the minus strand of NC_052106.1, from coordinate 2,882,720 downwards.
TCAAAAAGTTTAATGTGATGATAAAAGCAAAATAAAGACCGATACATTTTGTCCATGAAACATTTACTTAAATTTATGATACCTAATCGTAATCTTTATAATCATAAACGTTAGAGATGACAAGCTTTTCTTTGAAAATATTCTTCATAAGGTGACGTTGACAGAAGCTCAAAGGAACCTCCACATAACCTAAAAAAATATATATATTAGATTTGTTTACCAATGTGGATGAGGACCCTATATTTATACGACGTATAGATGTTATTTTATATTACTTTCAGATATTGTAGGAAACCTAAATATGTTAACCTATTGAACACTACAATTTTTCATTATATTATTCAAACGAAATTAAACAAATTTAGGATGGGATATATATTAATAACCTGCAAACAAAAATTCGTTTGGTTAAGTCACTAAGCAATAATTTAAAGTTTGAGCTTTGAGCTTTAAAAGCAGGTAGAAGCGCAATTAGCCAAGCCTTATCGTTTTATTTTCGAAATTGTATTAGTGGACTACTTATATAGACCCCTCCACTCTTGCAGGGTTAAATAAAAAATAAATAACAGAAAGCATAGTTGTGACATCCTCGGGTTTCAATCTAAGATATTAATCAAGGTTTGTGTAGGAAAAATAAGTTGAAAGAAGTTTTCCTATATATCTGCATATTTTTCACACGATTGGTGAAGGAAAACATAGTGAAGAATTCTGCATATTCAAGCGACCGTACTTCACCAGTATAGTAGATTATAGTACATATCCATGAAATGGGAATAAATTGGCATTAATGATGATAATGATAATGAGAGAGTTCTATATAAGATGGTACTATATTACCTGTGAAGTCGTCGTCTCCCCTACAATTAATCATATCCAGATAGCATCCATTATTAAAAGTTCTATATATGTAACTCCTATACTTAGAAGCACCACAAACAGGACTGTAGTGACTGGGACAAAACACTGGACAAGATTCTCCATACATTCTTCTGTATCCTTGGAAATGATCTTTGATGCAAAATGCTATTGGAGTCTTGACTAACTCTGAAAAAAGTTCATCATTTGATAGAAGAGCATTACATTATTTATATCAAATAATAATTTGCAAATTATTTGAAAATTGATAAAATAGAGCAATGCTTTTAAAACTAAACTAAAAATAATATAAATAGTGTAAATCTTTCTGCCAAATAACTAAAACAATAAAAATTAAATAACGGAGATAAGGGTAAATAATTTATCCCCTGTACATTCGATCCCAGAGTAACATCTATTATTTATCAAATAAAATCAAATATCACTAAAACATAGAACATGTTGAAATATCCGATTAAATTGATTCCATCCATTCACAAAAGCTTTTTCAAAACGCTTTCGAAATAAAAGTTAATCCTGCTCTAAACTGAAACAGGATTGCAATTTTGTCGCAATTTATGTATCTTTACAAAGGGATTACAGAGCTAAAAGCAACATAAAATAAATAAAATGTAACAGTGAATAAATTTCTATCAGTTTAGCTTTGTATTGCGAATTAAAGCTTTGGGTTTGTAGATCTCTGAATCATTCACAAGACGAGATTTTACTGTCTGTGTCAACAAGCATGATAAATATTATTGAAAACGTTTCCCGGTTTTTTATAAATTATGTAGCTTCAAAATGATATAGAAGCATCAATAAATATTCTTAATACTGCTTCATCTACAGAGGATTTATCTACGATATAGAAATAAAGTTAAGCTGAAGATGCTCGATCTTTAATCACAATTAAAACTCAAGTATTGTTTATACGTGAATAATTTCTTGACGAAAATGTTATATAAATTCAGTGTTTAGTTCTTTAGTCCATCTTATTCAATGATAATACAAAACCTAGGACAAAGATAGCAATAAATAAATTAAGATAAAATAATGTTGTTAAAAAGTGAGTGTCGAGCAAGATTCGGTTAGGCCAGCTCGTACAGGAAAAGGTACCATTAAGAAGGTCGGTGTAAAATAGTAGCATTTTGTATCTATGTTTCGTAAATCCTACGATGAGTGGAGGAGTCACAAGCCCAATTTTATTATTGTACATTATGAAATAATAATTATCATGTTAGTGTAGTTTGGTTCAATTGCGTAGGCATGAG
>NC_052106.1:2779165-2880494 GCF_012273895.1 Zerene cesonia | reverse complement strand
AAAAATATTTTATTGTTACGTTTAATATGTACGCTTATAAGTTAACTTTCGTAACAAAAATTTCATGACTTCACATTTTCCATCGCTAAATTACAGTTTATTAACTGTGTAGCACGAATATGCAACGTTCAGTCTAGACTGGTCTATATAAACTTGGAAAAATGTATTATTTTCAAATTTGTATGATTTCCAGTGTTACAGAAAACTACGTAAGTATTCAGATGATGTTTTGACGGGTCAGTTAATGTCTACCGTATACTAAATAAATAAATAAACATGTTCTTACACATATATATGTGTGTGTAAGGATATATTTATTTATTTGTTTAATGTACGTTCATAGATTGTATAACTTAGAAAACTACATTATTAGGTTTTCCGGGTGTCCTACGAGGATTTAAGCCATGAGCTGCGTGATAATTTAACCTTATGATGATTCGAATAGTGAATAATGCGGAAATAGATTGAACAAACAATTTAAAATAAAAAACTCGCCCAGTCTCAAACCCCTGACTCTTTTATATATGTTTCATTAAGTAAAGAACTGCCTTGGTTCCTTTCCTTTTATATATTGAAATAAAAAAATATTCTTAACAGTGACAAATAACACACCCGAAAAGACTCTGTCACTTTAGTTTAATATATAACAATATTGACAGGCTTATTTGTTTAGTAAAACCAAGCTATTTTGCCAATCTCGGGCGAGCGATATTGTTTGAATGTTGGTATAACTAAAGAGTGTTATTTATTTGGATTGGTTGGATTGGCTTTATGAATCAATTTGTAAAAAAAACGCTAAAATAAGTGTTCATTTTTACAAACAAACTATTTAGAAATACAATGCTATTGTTTAATTGAACAGCTTAATTTCTGTTTAATTACACAATAGCATTGTATATTGCATTTCACCTACTTGTCCATGAAGAAAATCGATCAGTGAAACAGATGTATATCATCTGCTTCATACCCCAGTAGGTGACACGGGACTTCATTTTAATACAAAAGAAAATGTAACCTACATTGTTCAAACCGATTTTTATCCTTTTGAGATATATTAAAGTCAACAAAACATACCAAATTAATTAGAACGTCAACATCCATCGTTATTAACGGCAGTTTAAATGATTTAGCTGTAAATACATCTTGAATTTCCGAATTAATCGTGAATAATTTTCTTATAATAAAAATTTACTGCATATGATAAATCCCTACTAATATTATAAATGCGATATTACCTATGTTCGTCTGTTTCTGAACCTTTTGCCTACACGTCTAAACCATTCAACATATTAGGATTAGTACAAAAATAGTTCGAGAGCCGAGATACGACAAAGGGTAGTTTTTAGCCCTGTAACCCTAAGGGAGCGGAAACTATTCGGGCAAAACCACGGGATACTCTTTTCCTTTGATTGGTGAGGCCGCAGGCTGAAACATATACACAAAAAAAATAAAGATTTTACATACTATGTGTTTAATATATAACTTCTTATGAATATAATTGTTAACAAATCTAATTTTTAGTTTTATAGCATGATAAGGCTAGGCGTTACTAGGCGACTTGTGATCAAATCCTATCCTATAATATTAGAAATGCAAAAGTTTGTAAGGATGTGTATGCGTTTGTTACTCTTTCACGCAAAAACTACTGAACCGATTGCAGTGAAATTTGGTACGTAGATAGCTGAACAACTGGAATACCATATAGGCTTTTTATCCCGATATTCCTACGGGATATGGACTTACGCGGATGAAAAAGTATATAAGAGAACTCTAAATATTTGTACCTACTTTAGTTCAAGAGATATCTCATGAAACATTATTTGGTTAGGGCCTTTATATATACAACACAAAAATAATAAGAATTATTAGTACACGCTGTTTATATAATATCTTAATGTAATAAGAAAAATACTTATGTTTATGCTTATGCTTCGCCTGATGGAAAGCGATCACCACCGCCCATAAACATTCACAGAGGTTCTAGGTAGAGTTATCTGCGAATAAATAAATAAATGCGTTACCGGCTTTGAAGGAGTAAGGGATAAAAAAAGGATTGAGTACTGGAAAGGAAAAGTGGAATGTAATGGAAAAGTAAATGGGCCTCCGGCTCCCCCAATTAACGTACGAAACGCAGAAAATATTTCCTAATTTCCATCTATATCGAAAAACATTCTTCGTTAATCCATCCATGTTTAAAGTAATAAAAAGTGTTCATAAAGCGGAATATATAATTAAACTTTTTCTTGCGTTGTCTCTGACACGTCGCTCTGGAAACGTGATTCCTTATCTCTCGTCAAATATAAACAACGCTAATGAATTACTGAGCTGATTTTTAATAAGCTTGGTGATAAGCCCTTGAAAATTAAACTAAAATGAAGTCTGTATTGTACACTTTAGTATTCAATTTAGTAATAAATTATATTTTCATATTACGCAATTATCTAATAATAAATATAGTAATTTAAGTAGACCATGTAGACAGGTCTTACGAGCCGGGGGCAAATAGCCAGGTGCAGGGGAACAAGCCCGAGCTACGTACGCCATGTGCTTAGCAGCTCGGGATACCCCGCGCATGTTTTAATATGAATTTTATCATTACTTTTTTATTAACTATTGAATTGAGACAGCAGTGACCTCTAATTCAGACTCCAGATCTAATTGATTGCAATATCATTCCACATATCGTCATTACATAATTTTATTGAAATTAATGTCAGTTCCTCAGTCTCATCATCATCATCAGCCCATATATGTTCCCACTGCTGGGACACAGGCCTCCTATGAGGGTTCAGGCCATAATCAACCACGCTGGCCAAGTGCGGGTTGGCAGATGTCACATGTCGTCGAACTTTTTTGATTCTCGGACATGCCGGTTCCCTCACGATATTTTCCTTCACCGTTTTAAGCAGTGGTGATGCTATCTACATGCGCAGATAAATTGAAGAATCAATTTATTTCCTGCACGCTCGCCCGGTCTCGAAGCTCGATTTATCGATTTTGAAGTCCGAGGTTCTCACCACTGAGCCACCACTGCTTATGACCACCACCCTCCTCATCCTCAGTCTACTATGACGAAAATCCTGCGGCTTACGATTGGCTTTTCGCCAAGACACTTCAACGGTATGTCTTGCCAGCAACATATGCCTTGTAGCTATTCGCCTATAGCCCTTACAACAGGAAACCTTTAAGCCAGAGCAGACAAATAAAGCTTTGGGATGCCTTTTCCGGGAGACTATGTGTTTATATTTTGCATTTATGTTCCTTTTAATCGTATTCTATATAAAATGATGAATGTTTTAATTGTATATGTATCTTTATTTGTTTTAATTAAGAATAAATAGATGTATATCATTATTATCCTTCGTTTCGTATATGTTATTCGCGGCAATAGTAACAAAATTTATTTCAAACATCCAACTCAATTGTTATTAAGAACGCTGTTTAATTAGACGTTACAGTAATCAGTATTCAATAACACACTCCAAGTCACGAGCAAATAAGGCGAGGCGCATTAAATATAAATTTCCTTTAAAGCCACATGCAAAATGTAATCCCGTTTCATTAAAATTCCATACGCGCCGCTAGAACATAACATTACTTAAATTACTAACAAAACTAAATCGTGTCAAACAATGTTCCCATAACCACTTATATACTAAGTCCTTGAGACGAGTTTGCTCATAACTAAAACACATTCTAAGTTTAATGTTACTTTAACCAATTATTATGAGAATCAATCAAATTGGATTTATCGTAAGTAAGCATTCAGTAGGAGAGTAGTGAGTTTCGAAACTACATTGATTAACTTTTCCAGTTCGAAGGCTAATTTAGTTTGACTTTTTGGAAATGATCAAGATCTCTCAGAATAATTGAAAGAAATACCCTTAATGTTTTTACATCACGCCCTTAGAGTCTTATTATTAACTTCAAGGCAGTTTATATATTTATACGTATTTCGGGAGAAAAACTCTATTCTTATTTTCATAGTTTTTTTTATTTGAATGGAATAGTTATTAATTACTAGAGAAGATACTTACTAGTATTTTATAATGGAACACATCCACACGTCTTCCGAATGACAAGTAGAAAGTTATTTAAGTACAATAAAACATTTTCAACAAATATTGAAGTAATACCAGCTAATTGCGAAATTCAATACACATAAACTCCATTAAACTTCCCGCGAACTAACATGTCTTCTCTTCGCAGAGTAAAGAGCCTAATACCGCTTCTAATTTTGACTAAACCCCAGTTGCTTATAAAACTTAGCAGACTTATTTAAATAATTGAAATGAACAGGAACAAATAATTTTTTGGCGCTATAATAATTAGTGTTAATTTAAAACCAATATCCTGTTTTTAAGGCCAGCATAACACATTGTGAATACATCCAGAATAGAATCTGAGCTCTGATTTACGGCTTAAAAACACGTTTAATTTGATTTTAATAAAATGAGATATCTCAATATTACCTCCTAGCTTTCGGATACTATTTAAACTAGCCAAAGAGTAAAGCCACAACCTGCGATCGGAACTTTGTTTAAAAAGTATTCCACTTACGTCTTATATCTCAATAAAAATTTTAGAAAAGGAGACCGATACTAACCTATTTCCCTCCACTCAAGAGGGTACGTGCCAAAAACGTCCTTTAAAAAAGAAAATATAACGACGTGCCAAGATTTAGATGCCCATCAAGATTGCTCCTTAAAACTTAAGACCTCGTTGAACGTTTGAAAATTCAGCGATAATCGGGTAGATACCGACGACGCTATGTTATACCTTGACAGCCATTCTGTAAGCAATTTACTTGAAATTGTGAACAAAATGCCTTTATAAGTGAGTACCACGCTATGTTTTACGGAAGAAAATCTCGTAGAATACGCATTCTTACAAAATCAAATATATTCTTTTATTTAATTTCTTAATTTTACTATAATGTATGTTATAGCGATATAGTATTATCTTGAGAATAGTAATAGTTATTTGTCACCACACCTTTAATACCGATGATAAGACTAATCAAATTATGCAAAGTAAATGAATTCCATGAAAATTACATTGGTACTTATACATTTATAAAACCCAACAACAACTTATAAAGGTCATCTAATATGTATTACATATTCTTTTAAGCAGCGTTACAATAATAAGAATAATAGCATTAACAATAGATTAACCAATCAATTCAATACATGGTTACATTACATACAAAATCCTATAGCAGGTCATTACCTATATTACTGTGTACTGTAGAGCGTCCTCTCTCCGCCCAAGCGAGAAGCCTCTGCCAATAATTGGTAATAGTCCATGCCCTGTGGACATATTCAAAGAACTCAATGAAGCAAATTATACGGATTAATTAGATCAATAAGTATGGAGCGGTGCTTTTTTATGTTTTAAATAATAAAGGAAGTTCTGTTTTATAAGGAAATTTAAAGGATTGTTAAAAGTGAGTTGAGAGATGATTTCATTATTTTTTTATTAGCATTTACGTGTTCTAGAATTTCTTTTTTTTTGTCACTTGTAATAAAACTAATAAAATCAAAAGTTAAACATATAAAATGTGATTTTTTTCATTTACATATATTTTTTAGCAAACCTCAATAAAAAAAATTATTTGTATTGGTGTTAGAAGTTTTTCTACCTATAATAAATATAATTTGAAAGATTTTGATAGCAGAGTTTTTTTCCTGTTTAGTCACCATTAGTAAATAATACGTAAGGTACCAGAATTCGCAGAATTTTAAAGGCCAATATGTTTTATACTTGGAAGGTGGATGAATATAATCCTTAGCTATATAAGGATGTGAAACTTCTGAGAAGTATCAAGTTCAGTTGACACCAATTATTGTTAACTTAATGATGTAAGTATAAAAACAGAAATGGCAAAATAAAGATATCAAAATTATTGCAGCCTTGCCCGCGCGGTTGTAATAAATTTTCATGGTACAAACTTTCATGTCCTATTTTATCCCCTTGGGGGTAGAATTTATCAAAATTATTTTTAGCGGATGTCTACGTCATAACATCTATCTGCATACCAAATTTCAGCCCGATCCGTCCAGTGGTTTGGGCTGTGCGTCGATAGATCACTATGTCAGACAGTCAGTCGGTCAGTCAGTTCTATTTTTAATTTCTAGATATATTAAAAAAATATATATTTCACGTATGTGCTAAACGACTACAGACTTTTGCGAATATTCAGACTCAGTGGTAAATTGAGAAAAAAGAAAATCATTTGTAATATCCAGAGTTTGAAAACATTACATTATTACATACATGTAGTTTTTGACAAAGTAATTAACACCTTTGTTTACAAGTACAACATAATTAAAAAAACGTACTTAATTAAACCTACATAATTTCTCTCTTAGACCAATAAAATAAATTACGTAATTGTTAATAGTTGAACAGTTAGATGCCATTTGTTAGAGTTAATCGCAAAAAGTTTTCATCTTCCCTACGTACTAATTTACACTGTATGACAGCAAGGCAGCGGTCCACATATAACCATCATTTAACATTTTCGTTAGGTATATATACATGAAAGGTTACATTATAAATATGTTTAAATAACCAAAAGAAAAGAATTACGTTTCAAAAAGACAAACACGAAACAAATGATAAACGCCCATATTGATCGTTTGAATCTCGACAACGCATACAAAGCGACTCAAATAACCAATTTTTCCTCGCAAAGCAAATTATCGGAAGCGCATTTAAATTTCCACGCCTCAATGGAAACTTAATTATTTCGGTTTAATCATAAACCACAGTACGCGACGGTGCAACTTCGAAATGAGGGTAATATATTGTTTTCAGTTTGGCCATGCGGAAAGGGATGATATAAATTTTAATACTCCCTGTAAATTGAACTAATGACGGATTCCGAAATGTCAAGATTGTTTTATCATTTTTGGAAATAATAACAACATTTTCATGAAGTTTTATCAATTACTACATAGTATAAAGAAAAGTCGCTTCCCGTTTGTCCTATGTATCCTTAGATCTTAAAACTACACAGTGGATTTTAATAGGGTTTTTTTTACAGATAGAGTGATTCAAAGAAAAAAGAGAAAGGTTAATATGTTTTTAAACATCTATTTAACTACTACGGATATAACGCGTGCGAAGCCGCGGGTAAAAGCTAGTTTATTATAAACTAGCGGTCCACCCCGGCTTCGCCCGTGGTACATAAAATACCGTATTCCCTTCCTCAATAAATGGGCTATCTAACACTAAAAGAATTTTTCAAATCGGACCCGTAGTTCCTGAGATTAGTGCGTTCAAACAAACAAACAAACAAACAAACTCATCAGCTTTATAATATTATGATAGATTTATAATGGATAAATCTTATATAATATTTAATTTTATTGTTATCAAATAAGACATAAAATTGTCAAATATTTTTGCGATAACGATAATGAAACGTTCAAAAGTTTAATGTGATGATAAAAGCAAAATAAAGCCCGATACATTTTGTCCATGAAACATTTACTTAAATTTGTGATACCTAATCGTAATCTTTATAATCATAAACGTTAGAGATGACAAGCTTTTCTTTGAAAATATTCTTCATAAGGTGACGTTGACAGAAGCTCAAAGGAACCTCCACATAACCTAAAAAAATATAAATATTAGATTTGTTTACCAATGTGGATGAGGACCCTATATTTATACGACGTATAGATGTTATTTTATATTACTTTCAGATATTGTAGGAAACCTAAATATGTTAACCTATTGAACACTACAATTTTTCATTATATTATTCAAACGAAATTAAACAAATTTAGGATGGGATATATATTAATAACCTGCAAACAAAAATTCGTTTGGTTAAGTCACTAAGCAATACTTTAAAGTTTGAGCTTTGAGCTTTAAAAGTAGGTAGAAGCGCAATGAGCCAACCCTTATCGTTTTAACTTCGAATTTGTATTAGAGGACTACATACTTATATAGACTACTCCACTCTTGCAGGGTTAAATAAAAAATAAATAACAGAAAGCATACTTGTGACATCCTCGGGTTTCAATCTAAGAAATAAATCAAGGCTTGTATAGAAAAAAGAAGTTGAAAGAAGTTTTCCTATATATCTGCATATTTTTCACAAGATTGGTGAAGGAAAACATAGTGAAGAATTCTGCATATTCAAGCGACCGTACTTCACCAGTATAGTAGATTATAGTATATATCCATGAAATGGGAATAAATTGGCATTAATGATGATAATAATAATGAGAGAGTTCTATATAAGATGGTACTATATTACCTGTGAAGTCGTCGTCTCCCCTACAATTAATCATATCCAGATAGCATCCATTATTAAAAGTTCTATATATGTAACTCCTATACTTAGAAGCACCACAAACAGGACTGTAGTGACTGGGACAAAATACTGGACAAGATTCTCCATACATTCTTCTGTATTCTTGGAAATGATCTTTAATGCAAAATGCTATTGGAGTCTTGACTAACTCTGAAAAAAGTTCATCATTTGATAGAAGAGCATTACATTATTTATATCAAATAATAATTTGCAAATTATTTGAAAATTGATAAAATAGAGCAATGCTTTTAAAACTAAACTAAAAATAATATAAATAGTGTAAATCTTTCTGCCAAATAACTAAAACAATAAAAATTAAATAACGGAGATAAGGGTAAAAAATTTATCCCCTGTACATTCGATCCCCGAGTAACATCCATTATTTATCAAATAAAATCAAATATCACTAAAACATAGAACATGTTGAAATATCCGATTAAATTGATTCCATCCATTCACAAAAGCTTTTTCAAAACGCTTTCGAAATAAAAGTTAATCCTGCTCTAAACTGAAACAGGATTGCAATTTTGTCGCAATTTATGTATCTTTACAAAGGGATTACAGAGCTAAAAGCAACATAAAATAAATAAAATGTAACAGTGAATAAATTTCTATCAGTTTAGCTTTGTATTGCGAATTAAAGCTTTGGGTTTGTAGATCTCTGAATCATTCACAAGACGAGATTTTACTGTCTGTGTCAACAAGCATGATAAATATTATTGAAAACGTTTCCCGGTTTTTTATAAATTATGTAGCTTCAAAATGATATAGAAGCATCAATAAATATTAGATAAATAAATATTAATAGGATTTATCTACGATATAGAAATAAAGTTAAGCTGAAGATGCTCGATCTTTAATCACAATTAAAACTCAAGTATTGTTTATACGTGAATAATTTATTAACGAAAATGTTATATAAATTCAGTGTTTAGTTTTTTACTCCATCTTATTCAATGATAATACAAAACCTAGGACAAAGATAGCAATAAATAAATTAAGATAAAATAATGTTGTTAAAAAGTGAGTGTCGAGCAAGATTCGGTTAGGCCAGTATCTATGTTTCGTAAATCCTACGATGAGTGGAGGAGTCACAAGCCCAATTTTATTATTGTACATTATGAAATAATAATTATCATGTTAGTGTAGTTTGGTTCAATTGCGTAGGCATGAGCGCGTAATAGACAGAATTACGTTCGCTATAAAATACTAGTAGGACATCTAAGAATGATATTTATTTATTTATTTATTTTTTTCTTGTAAAAAACACCAGCCATAACAGGACACGCCCAATGCGACAGCGATACAAAAAAAAAATTATGCACCAAACTTAACTAACTTAAATACTAGATACATAATATTATAATATTCAACTTAACATAAAGCGCTAGGAAATAACTAAAATATATTTTCTATTTATAACAGCTTAAATACAATAACACCCTTGCGAATGTTGTTGCGAAATTTATGAAAGAAATATTATCTTTCTTTCCACTTACCTGTTTGATGACACTGCGCATATCCAATCATAGCACAAGAACTTGGAAACATTTTATACATATTATTCTGTATATCAAAGGCGCATGTCGTTTCACCTTCGTTAGGACATACCATTGCACATTTCTTAGCCTCTGTGATATAAATAACTGAAAAGAATTTAACTAGGTACTTCTCATTATTCATTTAAATGATTGAAACCAATGGCAAGAAAATTATTTATACAAATTCAAACGAATCTTTATGACTTATAATAATCAATCCAAACAAATTCTTCAGTTTTATATCCTTAGAATAATAATTATATAGATATCAGCCGAAGATATTTTAATTATTGCTGGTTTGTTGATTTTAAATAATAAGTGTTTAAAATTTGAATAACTGACAAAAATCACTCGGCTGGAGTAAAGCCAGTTATTTATAACTTTGTCTGTCTATTAAATTTTCACGCCTGAAAGGGTAAATGAACAGATTAAAAGATTTTCGATAAAACTGAACCAAATAAGCGATAATAAAACTTGAAGTGGATTAAATAGGAGACGAAAATTTTAATTTCGCAATAGATTTTTAAATACAATCTATATAAAAGCATTCCATGCATCTATTGCCATGTGTTGTGTTTTTTAACATTCTTCTGTTTAATGTCCTAATTTTATAAATGTAAAAGTAACCCTGTGTATAATTCTGTCCTTCTGCCTGTCCGTTCTTCAAGTCTCAACCACCGAACAATTTCTATGAAATACATAGGTTAATTTCTTTTGCGGAAATCCCACAGAAACTCCAGGACTGTCTATCTTTACTACGCGAGCGAAGCGAAAATTAGTTTTTTATTTAATACTTGCAAATGAATCGCCGAGTTTATAAAGAAAAGAATACTTACGTACAAACATTAATGCCAAGGTACAAATCATTGTATAGGCAATTCAAATGAAATTTTTGGAAATATATTTATCAAGGAAAATAATTTTACGGTTCTTGTTATCAATGGTTGCACGGTTATAATACTGAAAGTTACATTAATACTGAGAAATATTCATCAGAAATATAAACACACACCTTCTGTTTTTATTAGTATATTCTAGAATGTAAAATGTATTCAGTTACTCTTATCTCTGGACTCTGCCAGGCAACCTGGTAGGGAAGGAAATGTAAGATATTTAAGGTTATGACAGCGCAAAAAAACCTACATAACGAAATAAAATACATATATTCTACATAAATACTTTATAACAATATATACTCATACAATTTATTACATAAACTAAGATAAATATAACATATTAGTAACAAAAATCTAAGATTATTTTTAATAGAAAATCCCAAAAAAATGTAGGTATCAATATATTGTTTATAATGAAACCATTTAATACACCGCTTTGAGATACATTAATTCTTCTAGCATTTTTTTACCTTTCCCTTTCCATTTTTCCGGGGTCGTGCTCCCGGAAAAAGGAGCCGTGGTTTATGTCGGATTCCTACCGACTAAAACCCCATTGTGTTCCGACCAACCGCTTTAGCGAAGCGGTCAAGGGAGCTGGTTAGTATACGTCCGCGAACAAAACCAATACTATAATGTGAATTTGCAATTTTATCAAGTCTGGAGTAATAAGCATATTTAAGATAATTATTTCGTTCGCCATTTAAATTATTTAAAAAACAGAGTTAAAAAGAAGTTTATAGACACATACACAAAATTCAAACAATTCAAACAGGTCAAAGGATAACCAATTTAAAGAACACAACAATTTTAACAATTAAGACTATCATTATACTATTAAAAAGGCAGGAATGTTAATGATTGATTACTATGACGATTTTATTTTTACAAAATATTTTTCAGGATATAACTACAAAAGATTGCCTATCCTTTGTTAACTATTTCGTAGATACTGTAAATACTAAATACAAAACGATGAAGTTGCCATGACATGCAAAAATTCGTAAACGAGGTTGTAATGTGCTCGTATATTCTATATAAGTACATACATGCGTCTGTTTGAATGAACCTTTACATTTAGGAACAAAAAATTATAAATGTTGAATAAATATTGTTCTAATATACATTTAGGTAAAACGTTCTATGTTAAAAGTTTTATTTTTGTATAATTGTATCTTGTGGTTTTGCAAGATATTAGTAGTTTTAATTTTTTATATTATGTACTCTGCGTGAGCCTGCGTCAAATACAAAATTCATTAGAGCGTTTTCTTATATTTAGTTAAGGCTGATATTCTATCAAATACAATATTTAATTTAATAACAATAACACGACAAATATGCGAATAAAACAGAATTCCAAGACAGCGAATATCGAAAAAAAGAGTCCCTATCAATACCATAATGACGCCTACACCTATCTATCTCCGTAATGTGAAGGAAAGTTCCTTTACATCTTAAGAGGCGGAGTGATTTCATTATCGCCTCACATACGCCCTTACCCTGCTATATAGCTCATATTCACCTCGTGGCATAGTTAACAGAGTTATAATGAATTAGCTCAATTACGAACTTAATTTATTCGCTGGCTTAGTAACCAAGTTCAACGAATTATTGCTGTGTAGACCAAATAGTGAAGATATTTATTCAAATATTGTTGTCAAAATTTTAGTAGTTATAGCAAACTCGGCGAACTTCGTTTCGCCACCAGATGGCTTCGTTTTTCCCGCTTTTCTGTTGAAATTTTTCCGGAATTTTCTTTGCTATAAACCTCACGACGCCCAAGACCTTTCCAACGAATGCAAAACCGTGGAAATCGGTTCGTGCGTTCTGGAGTTATAGCGTCAGGAAGGAAAACCCGACTTATTTTTATATAGTAGATAGTGTTGGAATAATAACTATGGAGTATGTATTTGTATATTTGCTTTATATTGTAGGGTAGTCATTATTTAATTATTCCATAGTATTTTAGTCACAAAGAAGATTAATGTAACCTCTGACTTTAAGACCATCAGATGACTATCCTGATAAAAGAAATAACTTTTTAAGTCCTTTCCTCCTTACTAATAATATAAATGTGCAAGTTTCTTTATTTTCTCTTTCTTGCACGTCACACCGGGGCGGTTCTATCATATGATCTTGTATCGGAAGATCGGTGAATCATTTCATTCCAAAGGAAATTTCCTTTGAAAACGCGGGCGAAGTTACGTGGGAGAATCTTCGCACTTTCCGCACACTCCAGTCTTATAATTAATTAGTTTACATCACATAACAGTCATATTAAAAACGTGAAAAGCGGAGTATCTCTTACTATCTATCTCTATACTATCTCTTACTATCTCATTGGCATGAACAGAAACAATAGCAACGGAGAAAATGATTATTAGGTCATAACAAAAAA
The DNA here is from genome assembly GCF_012273895.1 of Zerene cesonia. NCBI lineage: Eukaryota > Metazoa > Arthropoda > Insecta > Lepidoptera > Pieridae > Zerene > Zerene cesonia. Next base: position 2,867,330 of record NC_052106.1, on the reverse strand, counting down.
CTACTTCTTATATATAAAACGCACTAAGGGAAATGGCATTTTATACATTTTCTTACATAGTAAAAAATGGAGGTACAACAATATAAATAAACATAATATATAATAACAATATAAAAAAAAAACAAATTTTTAACTAAAGAACGGATTCAGCCGTGCAGAACACAGCCGGCTTTTGTAAAGTTTGTCTGCTTGCTTAAGATAGTGACTTAACATTTTTGAAAATCTTTAAAAGAAAAAGATCTATCCGGGTGAAGCCGGGAAGAGCAGCTAGTAATAAAAATATATAAAAGCAAAGTCCTTACAGCAATAAAAAATGTCAAGAATGTCAGATATAATTGAATACTGCTGCTGTCAGGAACCAGATTTCAAAGTCATAGAAATTTAAATTATATCTGCGATGTAAACAGCTTTCTATGTTCATTTACTTATTTTCATGGCAAATGTTAATAAAGTAAACCTATAAATTGTACTTCAAAATACGAGCATCTGTGTCATGATTTATATTAGTTTGAGGACGGCATAGTTGTATATAATAACTAAAAGTCTGTTCGTAATATTATATTATATTTGTTATAAATTATCTGCTTATTAATAGTTTCGTTATAGTTTTTTAATAGTTTCATATTATCTCGTGCCAGTCATGGTTTTGCTTTTTTTATGATGTTTTTTAAACTATTCGTTGTTGTTATTGCCAGTTTATATTTCTCGAACATATTCAAATGTTGATGAGAATTAACCACGAAGGTATCTTAGTATTCACTTTTAAATTTTCACTATGAACTTACCCATTTAATACTGAAGTATCTAAATGCTCGGACCCTACTAGAGGTTATCCCTTTTTATCGCAGCATAAAAATCTCGTTAAGGGACGTAGCAAAAGACCTAAACTGTTGGTTTTATGGAGACATGTCTGCACTTAATGTACACTACGCTTTTAATAAATGGGGCACTGTATATAATGTTATAATATCTACATTGTTTCAATCTACCTTGTATTTTGTGAGTTTTTGTCGTAGCCTGTTACTTTTAATAATCTGCATTTCTCTTTGCTCGTGGTACATATAAAGCCTATAGACGTTAAATCGGCCTAGTAGTTCTGGAGATCAGTGCTTTCAAAAAAATTCTTTAGTGTTACTTATTACTAATAGCTAGTAGTTAAATAGGTATCCTGATGCGGTTGAGCTTTGAAATTGACACTTAAGATAGCTTTTGCTATACATATGTTTGGATTATTTAAGGTGTAAATATTAAAATAAAGTTGGGCATACGATTTATAAATAAAATTCAATAAACTTATTTTTCTGTAACAAAAAATATATTCTATATTATACACTTGTCCTGGCTCCGCCCGGATATCAAGATTTCTGTTTTATCCCAAGGGAGTATTAAATCGGGATAAAAAGTACCTATCACCATATCGATACAGATAAATTTCATCAAAATCCGTTGAATCGTATCAGCGTAATTGACGGACAATCATGCAAACAATCATTCACATTTATTATATTATAGTGTGATTTAAAAATAGTATGATATCTAGGCGGTATGAGCTCTCTTAACGCAAACCATACACTTTACTTTATTGATACGTGGTTGGGCCCAAACCGAGTACAAACAACAGGACTACTACAAATATTTGTTCTAGCTTGGCGGATGAATTTTGATATAGATTCTGAGTTGTGGATATTACGAACGTAGATTCATCAGCGAGCGGTAGTGTTTTGTAATATATATTTATCGTATCTGTTGTCAATATGACTAGAGCAAGCAAGAGTAGAAAAATAATGGTAATATATTTTTTAAACCACAACATAGTCACTAGAACATAAACACTTTACCAAGTAGTCGAGCAAATTTGTATGCAATGGAAGAAAAGTTTTCGCCTACTAATATAATGTCGTATGAGCTTCACTTGATATTCTGACTGTCTATCTTTTAATCACGCCTAAACCCTCAGAATCAATTTGTTCAGAAAAATTTATATAGTGACCAAAAAAAAAACAACCTTATTAACAAACAAATCCACCTATTATACTTGGTGACATATTATTTATAGTAAAGGATAATTAAACATATTTGATGTACTTATGTCATAAATTTAAATCACAACCCACATTCCTTCTTATTATAATTTTGTTGTTGTTGTACTGGCTAACTAATCTTAATATAACTTTTCAATATCTTGATATACGTCACACCTTTTACACTTTTCATTACGTTTTTTCGTTAAATTTATTATTCATTCATTTTTAATTTAGAAGACTCGAAGATACTACATTACACTTCGATAGAAAGAAATTGAACTTCTTAAAGATTTCTTATTAGAAATTCGCAGCTGTTCCAAATTCCAGTGGTCAACTTTACCAATAAAACTTACTGCTAAGAGGACCACTAGACTACACATAATATAAATATCATCTTAAATAGAACATCTGGAATAAGAAATAAAAGATTAAAAATATCTATAAGCTATCTAGAATTGGGAGCGAAATTCCTTCTGAATATTTGAATATAATTGTCATTGATCCAAATGCCTCACACGTTATTTTTCTTTGAATCGAATGTGTTTTTAATTATGCTTGTATAATTATTGTCGTATCAAATTAAACAAGTTTTCATTACCTTCTGAACTTACCTTATTCAATATGCAGACATAAGGGAACTATATGTGCTTAAAGCGTTTTTTATAATGGCTTTAAGTATATTATCGACTGCAATAATAAGACACGGAATAATGTATGATATGCTTCAGGATACATGTGTTGAAAATGTTACAAATTTATTTCAAGATAAAAAAATCTCAATGATGCAAACCTCTAAACGTTTCGTTTAACGATTAAATACCAACCTTATGTACAAGCAATCATTCTGGTTTATGTCAAATAGTAGTGTGTAATTCTAGCTCCATTTTTTATGTGATACTTGGCTAAGGATCTGGAGGGTCGCCTGATAAAAAGCGAACACCATCCATAAACATTTGCAGCGCCGAAAAGCCTGTGCAAGTGTACTGCCCACTTTAGTGGATAAGAGAGATGAAAGAGAGAGAGAGAGGAAAGGATTAATGAATAGAATAAAGGAAAGGACTGGGAAGGGTAAAGAAAAATAACGAGCCTCCAGCTCCTGTCAACGGCAGTCCCCTTAAGTTAGAAATGCAATTTATTTTAAGAATAGTTGGATGTTCCTTCAAATACAGTATGCCATTACCTTACCCGGAAGATTAACCTAACATTGAAAATTTAACATAACGCCGAGCCACTCAATGAGATAGCTGTTCCATATTCAGGGGACGGTGTACAACAATAGACTAAGGTGAACTGCTTACACTCGGCCCTTACTGGAGTGCTATTTAGATAATATAGGATTATCCTTTTGGATTACGACATCAACAACAACAATGTTCCCAATTCGCCTGTTATGCTATTTCTTTACTGTTTCTCGATAACTCTGTCGTATTTCAGTCAACTAATGTGATTTTCTTTGTTCAATACAAATTTTTTGTCATTGGAAACTTGAGTGGTGACCTTTTTGGAGAAAATGATGACAAGTATCAGGAAGCATACAAATACATAAGGCACAAATGTTACACAATTTCATTTAAATCTGATAAGTTTAATGAATGATTCTTTCTTTCTTTCTTTTTTTTTTCTTTAAATTAAATTGCATTGTGACAGAGCAGTGTCGGCTCAGTGGATCGGGCCTGGGACTTCGATTGAAAAGGTGGAGGTTCGAAACCAGACGAACATGCTAGAAATCTAAAGACTTTTCAATTTATCTACCGTATCAGCTCTTATCCAAATCTCCATATCCATTCATCCATCCATTACTGCAAACGGTGAATGAAAGCATTGTGAGGAAACCAGTGTGTCCAAGAATGTTCCATGACATGTAACATCTGTCAATCCGCACTTGACCAACGTGGTGAATTATGACCTGAACAATCATATGAGGCCTGTTTCCCTGCAGTGGGAACGAATTTGGACTAATGATGCTCCTTAAGTCTGTATATAATTTTTTATTCTCGGATATTTTTACTATGTATGATATCACATGGTATAATATTTTACTAGGACTGTGAAAAATTAAATATCAACACCACAAATTCAACACGACACGGACCTAGAAGGTTTATTTAATGTTTGTTTTTCGTATACATTATAGCATGAGCAGTGCGAAATTGGCAAACACATTATTAACATAATTTTTTTGGTAGGTGTGATAAAATTATATTTATACTGTTAACCACAGTCAAATAATATGGCTCAAATTTTTTTAGTCAAAAGTTGTGAGGCACAATTTTGAATGTTAATTATTAAAAATCTAATTTTTTCCCAATAATTGAAAGTAATTATTCATGTAAAACGTTATTTCCTTGTTAATAAAATGTACAATAAGAAAATTATTAGGAATAGCTAAATTAAGCTTATAAGAATACTGGCATTAATACTTTAATATACATAAATATTTCACCTGCCACCATTATCTTAGCAAATACGACTACGCAATTATTAAGTTCTTATAAAAAACCTTAAAATGATCTCGATTAAGACGTGTCATTACAATATATCTTTCTGAGAATAAAATACGATATTATTCAGATATAACGTAGCTTTGAACAGATGAAAGTTTTTTTAAAATCGATCCAGTAGTTGATTACGTACCTACGTAATAAGCTCGATGCCTTATCACACAAAAAAAAACCAAACAAACAAAAAAATGAAAAGCGTTTTTTTATGTTACAGTACCTACAGTATACATGGTTATGTTTTAAATGCATATTATAAAACAAAATCGCTTTCAGTTGTCTATCCTTATGTATGCTTAGATCTTTAAAACTACGCCACGCAATTTGATGCGGGTTTTCATTTCATAATAATTCAATATTGCGTCACGCATGCATATTTGCACCCGTGTGACGCCGGGTAATCTATACTAATATCAAAACCTGAAGAGTTTTTTGTTTCATCTAGTCCGATATAAAAACTAAAACTACTGGTCCGATTTGAAAAATATTTCAGTGTTAGATAGCCCATTTATTGAGGAAGGCTTTAAGCTATATAACATGGATAAAACTGCGGGGCACAGATAGTATTATTATAAATGTAATGTAAAATTGGTTTGCAACAAAATAAACCATCCTATCGTTTAGAAAATATTGGTTCAATACGGCAATATCTTCAATAACTTTGCTTATCTCATACATATTGCAATCCCACGCTACTCGCAACATTAACTCTGTTAAATTGCAACGTGGATGTATCATACCGTTAAATTATTTCATATTCAAACTTGATAAACTTTTATTTAACCCACGCTTTAGTTAGTGACCTTTTCAAATAAATCTGAAAGTGTACGTAGGACGATGGTCAAAGGTTGAAAGCAAAAAATATAAAAAATTTTGTTTTCATCTATGTGAGTAATTTTTGATCATTTTATACAAAGATTTTAATATTATGACGCAGACTATTTTTCGAGTGTGGAAACAAAATCTATTGCCCTTTAAATTTCGAAATATATAATGTAGTATTTCAAAATTTAAAGGCACTATACCGAATACGCAGTAGCTCTACTGCAAGAAGTCTATATAAATGATTAAATGTTTGAGTTTTATCATGAAATTTTTGAATCGTTTCACAGATATTAGTGCCGCGATATAATATTAAGAAGTATCATTGATTTAGAAAGTAAGCATTATAGGCATAAAAAATAACACAAATAACTAGCAGAATAGATATAGAGAACAAAGAAGCAGAAAATCTATTAAATATAACTAGAATGAATTGATTATTAATTCAAGGCCACAGTCGACAGTAAAAATAATAAGTCACTAGAAACATAAACCTAGGTTTTAATTTATTACCTTCATGAATCTTTATATCTAATTGAGTTTATCTTAAGATGCAACAGGAAAATGACGGATAATCTAATTTATAACGCAGTAAGATAAATAGAAAAATAGTTTCCAATGACAAACGTGCATCATTCATAAAACAATTATTGATCACATAATAAATTCGATAAGGAAATTAAATTAAATCATAAATCCGTCAATGTGGACATACCATAGATATGATATTTGCTATATACACGTCAAATATGGACGATAATGGTCCAGTCAAACTTAAACATTTTTTCAGTCTTTTATAAGAACCCTTTTCAATCCTCATAAATTATTACGACATAATAATACAATATTTCAGTATATATAAACGTTAGACCACACCTCGTGGGATCATAAATCACATCGACACTTTGATTTGACGACTACCATGATCTAATAAAGAGAAAGGACCGTACACCGTACACCGTACTTTGTCAGGAATTGATGATACTCCGTCACAAATTTTCGTTCAATGCTTGCATTTTGGTTTTTGTATTACAGAGTTACCTACCCACGTCTATTAAAATGTTCACAAGGTAAACTTACGACTTTATAGACTACTATACTACTAAGTAAAAAACAAAATTACATGATTTGGTAATTACTACATTCAGATTTTATTACCACCGAAAAAAAGTAATGTTCTTAAATTGAACTACTATACGAAAACGCGCAAAAATATTATGATGCTATTCCTAAAAACGCCATTACCCTTTTTTTGTATGGAAATCTCACAAGGATAATACTTATTGGGTGGGAGTCGAGTATCCTTCGACGCATTGGGCAAGCTCGCACCGGAGGAGTACCACAGACCATTACAATATCGGCATGAAATAGTTGCGTCCTACTGTGTTTCGAACGATGAGTGGAGGAGCCGGAAGCCCGTTTCCTTTTCCGCACCATTCCCAATACATTCCTTCATTCTGGTCGGCAATCCCTTCCTTATCCCTTACCCCATAAAAGCGAGCTGCGCATTCACAGAGACACTAACTCTGCGAATGTACATGGGCGGTGGGGATCGCTTACCATCAAGCGAACCATCAGTTCAGTTGCCCGCTATGACATAAAAAGAACTAAAACTCATAATAACTTTACCATATTTTAATGCTTTGAGGATAACATGCTACTCTAAAATTAAGCTGAAATGTAGTTACCATTAAACTAAACTGATATAACTCTTTACCTTTCTTTTAAAAATATTTCATGAGTGAATTCTTAAACTTTTAAATGGCCTTTAATCTTAATGGTATCATAACTCTTGTTTTAAAATAAATATTGCAGACAGATAAGAAGCGATGGCACTCGGTGGCGGTGTCACAAATCGTTTATAGTTTCTTTTAAAAGATTAATTTTATAAGATTAGGCTTTCTTGTTTAAATATACGTCAATTCGGTCTAGATTTTCTAATACTACGTCGAAAAGATATGGCTATATTGAGTTAATAGATGACTATTCATTTATATGGCTTGTGAAAAGACTCACTTTAAAATTTTTTACTAAGTTACTTGTCATAATGACGAAATAGACTTCTTATATTGCTTATAAGAACTATAGTTCTTCTTAGACTTCTTATATATAGCAAAATATATTGTGACCTACCTATCTGAATTAGTATTTTTGTCATCAGTGTATGCCGTAGATATTTTTTAACGAAGAACCCTAACTTTTCACTATAACTTTAGCTATCCGCCGTAAATTCCTATTGCGAACAGTGGTTACTCTGTGGTGAGGACCTAGGGCTCAAATTGGACTAAAAATTCGGCTGTACATACGCACCAAAATTGGAAGAATTGAATATATCTCTTATTTGAAAAAAAAAAATTGTTAACTGATCATGTAAAATTTAAGGACAAAATGCTGTTTTCTAGTATTTTGTGGACACGCCATATTTACAAAAGTAATTGCTATTTTCTTAATAGACAGTTAAAGTTCTGTCAAAATAGGCTCAGCCACTCCTGAAAGTAACTTCATCGTACAGACGGACAGACGTAAATATATACAGTCGGTATAGTTGCTTATAACTTATGAAATGTGTACAAAAAATAAATTATTTTAAGAATTATCGGGATGTAATTTGTAAATCATCATACCATTAATTTCAATTAAAAAATACTATGAAATTCAACAACACAGGGTTAGTAAAACAATATTTTGATGATTTTTAATTACATCAAACCATCAAAAACCACAGACCATAAAGTTTGAACATATCATTTCAACCTGATAATCACTCTTTATACCCAAAAAAATTCGTCGGCAAAAGGTTCGGAGTCATTAAATATTCTGATTTAAAACTTATAGTTTGCATGTGAATTATTTAAATAAAGAGATTAACAAATAATATCATCCTTTTCCTCACCCTTCCCAGTGTGTTCCTTTATCCCATCATCAACCCTTTCCTTATCGCGAGAAACTTATTTGCAGATGCCCTACCTCTCCAGATGTACAACAGAAAGAAAATAAGTTAGATATTTTGTTGCATTGTATTCCAAGGGTAATTTCTCAGATTTACAAAAGATAGAAAAAATTACCCAATTTGAATGCAATGTATTTTTGATCATAGCCGTTTCTTACTCTTCTAGTTTGTTTGTAATAAAAATCCTTGGTACATTTAATAGGTGTGTATATTATATAGACGTAGAATATATTTTCTATTATTTCATTGATAAGAAATTTTCCCACATACAACTCGATATTGAAACGATGCATTTAATTCACAAAATCCTGGGAAATTCCGTAATCAATTATTATCCAAACGTGATTTATCTTTGTGCGGCTTTCGGCTTGGACGACGGCCAACCATACTTTATTGCATTATAGAGTCAATAAAAGCCCTGCTTGTTTATCTGAACCAAAGGTAAACATTTAAAGTAACCTATGAGTCAGAAAATCCTTTGAACTTGTAATAAGTACTTAAACTTCCTTGGTCACTAAACGAACGAGCCATGAATTATAAATAGCAGTCGACTGAAAACGTAATAAGGTTTGGAAATACACAGTAGCTTAAAAGGATATTTCGATAGAAATATACCATAAATAGTTTTAATTACTTCCTAGTAAAGTTTGGTTGTGTAATTGAAGGAAGGAAGAAAGCAAACTTGTTTTGATTTACTAACAATTTTGCTTTCCCATACATAGATTACATACTTACACATACGCTAAAAGTAGGAAGTATTTGCACATGTAAGTGTGTTGTTTCATTGTCTCTAGTAGTATTACTATTATAACGCTATCACTACTTATTGGAAATAATTTATATCAATTAAACTTTGTTATTGTTAACCCGATCAAATTGTGACGATTTTAAGATCTTTATTTCTTTTAATTGTGTATTGTTTATGCATAATGAGTATCAATAGATGCCAGCAAATATAAAAAGTCTATCGTAAAATTAAGCCGTTTTAAAGTTTATTAACACCTTTATCCTACATAGCGTAGCGTATCAGTAAATATTAGCAAATGAGTAGTCCCCGTAAATGACCTCATATAGTAAACCAAAATCTACAAATACAATAGTAACCAACATGAATCACTCGCATATTTCAAACAACAATAAAAATATGAACATAACGTAACGAATTACGATGTGCCAGTCATCGAAAGCTGATCGCGGAATAAAATGGGCAAAACCCAACCGCAAGCGATAATAAACGGTATAATTACATAACTCGTGCCATTATTAATAACTGGCTTATTTGATAAATTATTTACTCCATGGATAATGCGTTTATGTCGTTTATTATTACATATATTTGTAGAATACATTATAAATACGTTTGATATTTACAGGGAATTAATTCCAGCAGTATCATGTAAATGTCAGTTCCTTTGCAAATGCCTATTTAGTTTCGCTTCAATATTGATGTTTTTAAGCAATCGCCACCTTTAAAATGTATTCAGCCATTTAAGACTTCTACTGTTGGATATATGTCTCCAAAAAAGATGTCCACAATGGGAGGACCTTAGTCCAGCGGGTCGGCTCTTCGGTCCTTAAATAAAATCTTCTCATTAATGAAGTACATAATAGAATCAACAGATATATCACAAGTTTAACCTACGTCTGCACTATTTTTATCTTACTTACACGGAAAAGGCTACGTCCGTCTAATCCTTGTTAGACAACGCTTGTTTTCAGAGAAAATTAAATCTTGTAAGTATGGTGTTAAAACAATATTTAATAAAATATTTAAATCACAGAAGATACATCATTTGAAATACAATGATAAAAGTACTGCATCCTTACATTCTTTCATTTAATCCTTACTTTCCTTTTCTCTCATACACATTACACGTTTCTTATTTAGCTTATAATCCAGGTAGCTAAAATGCTAATAAGTTATTGTTAGTTTATGTTCTATAATTAGTTAAGATATATATATACAATTCACATTTACTTTTTTTTTTTCGGACGCGTATCTGATTCTTTTGCTTTTTAAAAAGTTTATTCCTTGCGCATAAGTGTTTTATAATATTTTTGTAAATCAATATTATGACAAAAATCGTATAAACTGGCACGTTTTTTAAATACCTTCTTTATCATAATTTTCTTATGTGATTAGAGCAATACGTTTGAAATATGATTAATACAGAATTATCGTAAGAGCAACATAATTTCATACAACATATTGTAATAACAATTAAATTAAAGATAGAAATGAAAATAAAAAGCGATATTCTATAAATTTTAAAGAACTTTCTAGTTTTTATATATGTAATGTTCTATTCTATTCTATTCTATTTAATAATATGTATAATACAAGCCTTTTTAAACACATTTACGACGCATTACGTATAGAATACGTCAATTCATACAAATCGATTTAGGTCAAATTATTCTTCAACAGTTCAGTAGAATGAGACTTGAATACTGAAAATGTCTTAGTAACCTTCAATTTGAAATGGTTATCTCAGTTCTAGGTTACCATACCCGTAGTTGATGCAAAACAAAGAAATAACTGGATATATACTAAATTCTATTCACGAAACTAAACTATAAACTAAAAAGTAGTAAACATTTAATATTATTTACCTGTTTGAAAACTTTCTACAAAGTACTTTTCTGTTACCTAATGCTTGAAGAGATAAGTGTGTATTGGCTTCGCTTTCTTTTCTGAATAGATGAAATTCAATAATGCAAGAAGTATTAAGAACAATTCAAGTATGTTCAACAAAATTATTTAAATTAGAATTTAGATTTCAATAGGACTTGATCTAGATTATTTAGCCGCGTTCGCCTATAGTTCGTTTCGTGTCCTAAGCACGTTTTTACGTACGTACTGACTAAATCTGCTTTATAAACTGGTATTAGAAATAATCTTCCATATGTACAAATCATAATGGTATAAATTGCGATAAATTTGTTATCGAGAGAAATGAGGCCACGCGGTCTTATGCGGGCAACCGTTGCGGTTTAAATAACTGTTTATCCATTTGTCATACACTTTTTACTTACGTATAAAAAATGTAATAATGTAACGGGTAATATACCTCTCGGATAATTTTATTTCGTGCAAACATTGAAATAGTCTTATTCTATAAAATATTATAGTGATAATTGTGAATGGATTCAGATTGGAAGTCACCACAACATGGAATATGTAAAATGTAATACACCGTATAATCTTTCGTTGTTAAATCGCGAGCGCATATTGTAATATAAAAGGTTAAATGATTCGTAAAGTTTGTAAATATTGTACTAATTAACCAATGATAAAATGTTTTTATATGAGTTATGCCTAATCTATTGAGGTGCATTAAAACGCTTCAATAATAATTACTAACCGAAACATATTCGTTATATTCGTTAATAAAATTTATCTATTAGTATAAACTTTATAAAATAGATGTTGTTCTAGTTTTTTCATATACTTATTCACTGTATTGCTGTAAATGGATGTGGCATAATGAACTCTAAAATACATTTTATAAACAAATCCAATAAGCTTTCTTTTTTTTCAATCATTTTTTATTAGTGTAAACATTTACAAATGTTAATGAATTGTCATTATAAAATTAACATCGATACGGAAGCTCGCTTCGACCAAGAAGAATCGGCAAGAAACTCGAGATTATTTTTAGTATACTAGTCCAAAACCCCACTTACGAAAATGTTAAAATAACATTGTTTATTTAAATATTTATTTCAAAACCTAACATCACACCCTAAAATCATTTCTCCTGAAAGATAATGTACTTAATGTTCATGAATAAATTCAGCTTGTTAAATCGTAGATATGAATAAAGATGCGTAAGAAACCTTCAACCGAGATGACCTCGATCTAAGCGTACTAAACATTTTACTATACTTATTTATGTATGTATGCTATTATGAGGCACTTATATAAAGAACGAAAGAAAATATCGTTTCTTCTGAAGATGCTAACTTCAATTATTGTCGTGACCATACACAAGTACGTCAATTGTTGTAATTTGAAAGGAGGTTTGAAATTAAACAAAAGGTTTTCTTGTAAAAACCTTTTCTTTATGATGAAGACATCGCGCAAAAGTAAAAATGACCTTGTTTTAGGACAAAACAAGGTCATTTTTACTAGGCTATAACTTATTATTGACATATTATATGATTATACAAAGCTAAATGTCAATTTCCTTCTCCATCTCAGTCCGATGGTTCCAAAAACCCATTTTATGTGCTTTATATAAGCACCGTTAGTAATTGTTAGAAACAAACTTCTCACATCTCAAGCGTCTATTTCCTTCCTAGAATGTATACTAGGGCGTCCTAACCACCTAGCGGTTTATAGCTAATATATCCTATATATCTTTTGCAATTTCATCCTGGGTCTAAAAGGAATTGAATTTTAAAACTATTAATAAGTATTTCGTATATAGGGACTATTTGTAATATTATGTCGTATTAATTATTTATATCATTACGAAAAAATTGATTTTGAAATGAAGACTTCCTCCTTTTCTGAAGAAGGTTGAAAAATAGAAAAGAATGACATCGTTATAAAGTTTTCAATTATATTTCCCGTTAAATAACACGGATTCAGTCAGGATCATTTGCAAGCACAAACCTATGGACGCTTTCTTTGTGTATTATTATATATTTTATAATGCTATTCGTGATTTACATAAACTTTGCATACAATAAAATTTACTTGTAAACTTTATTTAAATCACTGTGCTACTATTAAAATAATCCAATGCTAATTTAATAATTTCTTAACTAGGTTATGTTTTGCGGTAAATATTGGAATTTTTTGCTTTTTCAATTTCAGAATAAAAATACAGTTATTCGCAACAAGATAATATTTATTTCAAAATACAATTATAACAACACTACAAACAAAGTTAATGAAGTATATCCACTAACAATTATAATATGGCACTAGACATAACCTATCAATACTGGAATACTCTTACATTATCACAGCCAACTTCTCAAAGGTCTCCTTCAAAATCAACGGCCATTAACAAAACCGCTGGGTCTTAGCGGGTACGTTTGAGGATTTTTTCTTAAATCGTCGTATTGCTTTGAGTTCAAGTACCAGAAAGGTCTACGTTCTTCGGGCAGTTGGTTCAGTCTGTTGATTAGATTGCCATCGCCTCTGGCTTCAATCGGAGCGCCGGAGTCTTCGCTAAATCGGTTGAGGAGACTGTTGGATGCTACCTCCGGGTACCCGATGGGGCGAAGGCCAGCGTAGAATGGCCTCTGCGCTTCTGTAATGGCAATGATGAGCGCCAGCGCAACTGTAACCTTGAGAGCAACCATTGTTTCTGAAAAAGGATAAAGTAATTATTGTAGTTTATGTTGCATATTTTATGATCTGTAATAAGAAGTTTAAATAAATAACATTTCTATTGACCCTATTTAGGAGAGTATTTGAATAAATTTATCAAGTTAATATTTAGCATTAGTAGATTTAATATAAGTAAACTAATGCAAGTTTTGAAAAATAGTTTACTGTAATTTATAAGAGCTAATATGAATTTATTTAATTAGAAAATAATAATAACAAAACCATTGGAAACTAAAACTAAAATGATTACAGTTTACAATTCATATAAACATGAAATAAATGCATTGTTTACCTTTTATTCGTATACTGTTGCAGTTATAATCCTATTTCAAGACACGTGCTATGTTTCTGATGTCCAAGCTCGTTATGAATGCAACTCCACGAGAACTCGTATAAATATCAACGAAAACACACCTTATCTATACGTCACATGCCATAGACCTTCGAGTCTCACGACCTGGCATGTATTGCCTTAGTTTTAAACCTAAACCATAACTAAAGCTGACAGATGGAATGAAATGAAATAGTAAATCATGATAATAACTGCAAATAACGTACATTTACTACATTAAATTCCTATGTAAGTTCTCAATTAATTGCATTTTAGTTACAGTATAATCACATTCATAATATTTATGATATCTTGTTTATTAATTACAATTAATATTTGACTCAGACTATTCCATTCACTTTGTGAAATAATTGAATCTACTTGATTACCAAGAATGATATAAATAGAAGTTTACTTTAAAATATGCAATCAGCACCACAATAAACATTGAAAAATTAATATTTATTATAAAACCTCAGATCATTTTCCCATAACCATACAATATTACATATTATCTTACTTAATCGTCGAAATTACCAAGAAAGCATACCATTAACTCGCATTCTTTCCATTACAAAACCATGACCTACATTAATAAATAATTATTCAGTATCGATCTGTTCTAAACATTCTAAAGGCAACGTAAAACCCAGTATAACACGTCACGCGGGGAGACTCATCTTTCCGGACCGTGACGTCACATATCCACGACATGATACTATTGCAATGCCCATTTTAGCTTGAGCTCTCGCTCCTTGATATTACGATCAAGTGTTGGTTCATATTAAAGCGGCCATTTTTACTGAATCATCTCGGAAAGCGCACGCGAGCTTATTTTATTAAAAACCGGCTTTGTATTCGCAGACAAATTAGGCCAGTTTTTTGTGTCGTTTTCAGCTTGTATGTTTCATTTTCACTGCATAATAAACTTTTCACAAAAGACAGGCTCTATGTACTACCTATATGTAACCACACGCCTGTTCGCAAGAAAGTCATGAAGCATTTTTTTTTTTGCTTTTCAAAACGTATTAAAAATGTTAAAAACATTTGAATATTTGAATGATAATGAATGATTTTTTATATCACATGAAGAGAGCGGATAGAAAACTACAGAAGAGCATGACATGATATCTCCAAAATACGAGGTTGTTCCAACACTGATTGCCATCCATACTTATTATTATAGAATGTTTGAATATGCCTATTAACGTGAACGTATTTTGATGTAACTTGGAAGTGCTACAGCCGATGTACCAGAATAAGATATTAATTAAGATATTAATGTTTCTACATTAATATGTGTGTAGATTATATTTTAGAAATATAATTAATATTTTCTTCGAATTAAATAGAACGAAGGAACACTGTCTTTTCAAAAGATAAAAACATCACACTTTAATAATATTTATGTATATACCCTATAAACCCTAATTCCAACAAAAATTACAAATTTTGCCTAATGATTGGCTTGCGATGCATACTTTTAATATTATTTTATTGTAATTGTATTGAAATATATCTATTTACGTTCCTCTAAGTAAATGTGCGGAGATGTATTTTACAATTATTATTGTATAATTAAAAGAAAATAAATATATAAATATTCACTACTCAATGAAAAATTAATTTGCTTATTAGATGTTGATGCATTCCATTTTCTAGAAAAAAAGTGTATAAATAATTATTTGTATTTGTGTGCATAATTTGTAATCGAATAATTTAACCAACATAAAAAACCGTCATCCTGTTTTGTTAATCGACATCTGCAAATTCCAAAACCCTTTTTGCGTTTTGATTCGCCTATATTTAATATTCACAATAATTTATAATGAAGTAAATTTTTGCTCAAAATAGCTAATTATGTTTTAACAAGACAAGATTACAAGTTAAACATTGGTTGACCACAAAAACATGTCACAGGAATTCCTGCCAATTGTTGTTTATTACAGTTTTGTAATATTATAGCAATAAAATTCCAATAAAATAAATGTTGCTAATAATTCACAATCAATCAAAATATCCCATGAGATATTAATTGGAGCAAAGTTACAGTAATTTTATACAGAATATTTTTCGCTTAACATCATAAGAAAATGATTTAATAGGTAATTTATCATTCATCAATAACTTTCACTGGGAATCAACTGAGTGATGAATCAATTACGCCGAAACATTACAATTATTTAGAGAAATAACGACATAAGGAGAATCTTATAAAAAGTAGGTAATTCGTAGCTATATCATTGTACTAGTACCATAAAGACAACATTTATACTGAATCATTTCTATTGCCCGTTGTCTTTTGTACAATTAAAAGAAGAGAAAATAAAAAATATTTCAACAGCTCAGAAGACATTTAAGCATAGTATTTAATAAGAAAAATGATTCACTTGTTGCGTTATTGTTTTATAATTTGCACGATATAAAACCTCGGATCACGATTCTCTGTAAGATTTATATCTGACCTTTAATTGTTTAGTATTAAAGGAACTATTGATCGTTTTTTAAACCATAGTCTCAGCTGCCTATTGTAATCTTCCACATTGTTATATTCCGTAGTTCTATTGAAATACCGACCGAGTTCTATACCCTTAATACGATAACATCTGAGTATCCTTTAGTGAAACAGATCCTAAGCGTATTGCGACCGTTTTAAATCTAAAAATGGGAAAATACAGTACATCTACATCTACACAAATACTTAATAATATTAGTGAAGATGTAGATAAAATATTTGTAAAGAATTGATTGTCTGTTTCCTTGATTGAATAGGCTCCGAAACTGCTTTAATCACAGGAAAATGCTTTACTTCTAAGGGAAAGCGGCTAATAAGACAACGTGTAGTAGGAATTATCCATCCTTATGTATCCATCCGTACTTAATTAACTATGTCTATTTTTACTGTCCTTTAGATTGCTTCAGATCGATGAATATGATATAAGATGTATTTTTGTTACGTGAAACTTCGGCCCTGATTGAAAATATATTGAGATACTAGCTGCGCCCCGCGGTTTCACCCGCGTAAGTCCGTATCCCGTAGGAATATCGGGATAAAAAATAGATGTTAGCCGATTCTCAGACCTACCCAGTATGCTTACCAAATTTCAGAGGAATCGGTCAAGCCGTTTCGGAGGAGTATGGCAACGAAAACTGTGACACGAGAATTTTATATATATAGATTAAAACGCGAAAGAGTGTAAGGTGTATGGACGTTTGACACTCTTTTACACAAAAACCTATCTGAGATCTCTATGAAATTTAGTACAGAAATGAATTATAGTCTGGATTAACACAGGCTCCATTTGAGTCGGGTGTCTCGAGAAATACTTTATAAAGCCAGTTAGGTCTATACGGTACAAATATAGAAATAAAGTGAAGTTGTGTTTAATAAAACATTGTATTTGCTCGTTTAATTAAATAAATTTAACGGGTAAATATAACTGAGTTTTCAGACCATGTAAATTCCACTGATAACATATTACGGGAATACGACAAGTTTTCCGTTTTATCATTGTGATGTCAAAAGTTATTTACACAAATGCGGGCAATAAACCCAACGTGTCATATGCGAGTTTAATCTTTAAAAGCAAAACAAGATTCTATTCGTGATTAATGTCGATCTATCATTCTAGATAAAACTTTACATTCATTGTGATTTTTACAAGTAGACATTTTAGCAGTGGTTGGAGTTTCTGATATTTGAGTGGTGGAGTTGAATAAGTATCGAGGTAAAGCAATAGTTGGTACGATCATCATTTGGATGGTGACCAATTTTGTGAATAAATTGAATTGTTATATTTAATTGATTTAAATTTTAGCAGCAATTAAGAACGACACAAGAAAATAATTGTTTTACAAATTCGTTATCGCCGCCATCGCATTATTAGAAGTGAATAAATACGTCATAAATATATTTTCGTAACAAAATCCACGCCGCTTGGCAGTAATTCAATCGTGTTTGACAACAAAATGATGAGAGGAAGTTGTTCCGTTGTTTTCGGCAATCTAAACGTTCGATGTAAATATTTTATTCATTCATTTGTGTGAGTTGTGGAGTTGTTTCTAATTTTTTCTAAATACGCTTTCCTTTTGATGTATCAAACGTCAATAAAATCACTAAATAATTAAATGTAATAACGGCGTGGTAACCTCATAAATATTGTCTAACAAGTTATAATGGATTTTAAACCATACTAGCCATGATTACTTGTACGCATTTTCTAATGACATTAATGTATGTCTCATTGTTTAGACATCGATTCAATTATAACACAAGAGTTACTTTATTGATAATTATTTAAACATTGAATAATTTGAAACATAATTTAGTAATTCAGTATTATTAATTCAAGACCAGTAGGTATTATCTCGTTGTTACATTCGCAAGATGCTGAACTATGAAACGGATATTGCTTGCGGTTGTACCGAGAGTAATTTAGACCACAGAACCAACTACACATGCTGAATCGAATATGAAATACATGTATTTCAAATGGTTCAACGTGAAACATAATTGTATTCATTAAATTAGTCATGTACATTATTCAAAAAAAATACAAATAAATTATGTTCTAGAATGAAGGATTTTTTGATTTGAGTAATTAAAACTAATTCATTTAAAAGAAATATAAACTTTTTGTGTCGCGTATGCTACATAATTTTTTGTTTTGTTTTGTCCAATCTTTTAATTCTTTAATTTTTTTTTTCACACACTTGACTTTTTTAACGTGAATGTTGTAATTTCCTGTAATTGAAGGTGCAGAAAACTATGAATGTGGCAGGCTTTGCAAAAATGTAAACTGTGACCTTTGTTGGAAATTCATTATTTATAAATAAATAAAATAATCAATTGAAATATGAAACAGCGTCTCTTCTAGTTAGGTATACACTGAATAATGTTTTTATCTACAGACCAGTGGTCAATAATGCGTGTCTCCACAACTGGGGCAAGACGAGTTTGATTATGACAATGAAATGGACACAGTTGAGTCATGTACAGCGAGGGTTATAGAAAATGATTTATTCACTCTATGTTACAATTGGAGTTGACCTCTCACTTTTAACTATGTAGTTGCCATGGGGAAAAGAGAGTAGAGGGCAGTGCTTGCGTTCTGTGAGCCACTGACGACAGAAGAGGACGCCTCCCAACGGCGCCTGATCTTCTAATAGAGCTGACAAGTCCTTCCATTTGTAATTGCAGTGTTTGAATAGCGGGGCTGTACACACTCAATGAGATCAATCAAAACAGAGAAACAAAAGTCAGGAGCAGGATAGCATAAGGACTGTGGCAAGTAATATTATGTGGGATGCGAACAGCATGTGGGATGTGAGTTCCCATCACAGTTCTTAGGAATATATTTTACGTGGAAGGCCACTATGGAGTTTTTGTGAGAAGTCAGTATATATTATTATTATATTGTTATTTTTTTATGTCATAGCGGGCACTTGAGTTAGTGGTTTGCCTGATTTTAAGCGATCACCACCACCCATGAACATTTGCATACGTTCAGACCTCTGCGAATGCGCTACCCGCTTTTAAGGGGTAAAGGATAAGTAAAGGATTGATGACTAGAAAGAAGGAATGGACTGGGAAGGGTGAGGAAAATGAAATGGCCCTCCGGCACCCCCACTGATCGTACGAAACACGTTATTTCACGTCGGTTTCCTCTGGGGGTGTGGTACTTACCCAGTGTGAGCTGGTCCAATTCGTGCCAAAGCACGCTCGACTAATACGATAAATACATGTTCATAAACCATTATTGTTTACCTTTACATGTATTCCTGAAATCAGTAAGACGATTACAGTTTCTGAGAGTTGTAAAGGATAATTTACGTGTATTTCAATGTTATATTTATAAAGCGATGAATTCTGCTTTAATCTAATTTAAGCGTATATCCTATTTTATCAATGACGCAGGTGCAATTTAATGTTTGTTAATTTTCGACGCATGATTTATATTTGATTAAAAATAAGAGGTGCTCATTCTGATTTTCAGTATTAGCTACTTACTGCGTAAATAAATACAAAAAATCCATTTTAAAGATTGATTAATGTAACAAACACAAAAAATCAACAATATAAGACTGTATTAATATTATAATGTAAAAGCTTTCATTGCTAGTTCATCTTTGTTTCACATTCCAACGGGGAGATTACATGATACGATTTTTGTATCTGCAGATAGGGACTAGAGAATGATATACTCTTTACCGCAGTGAATCGCCTCATTCTCTTGGGAATTTCCTTTGACTAGGCGAGCGAAGCCGTGTGCGGAGCTCTCCGCACGACACAAGAAATTAGCTTCTCATAGGGACTAAGTAGCCATGAACTAGATAACATTGAACAACTTATTTACGTGTTCTTTGTAAATTGTAGGAAAAAATATCCAGTTTAGGAACGTCATTTTACTATTTCGGTGTTTATACATATTGTTCATTAATTTCTTTGAATTACATTTTTATAGAGTAAAAGAGCTATGCAATATGGATTTTTGTAGACCCATATTAGTATATACCCTATATAGACTCATGTAGGATAGTAATTATTTGTGTTTGAATTTTTGTATGTGCGTCATATGTATAGAAATGTGATAGACAGTGTTAGGTTAATTTAAGGGCTACACTTTCATCATCATCATTCGCCCGTAAATGTTCTCACTGTAGGAAGTCGGGCCTCCTATGAGGATTCAGGCATTAATCCACCACGCTGACCAAGTGCTGGTTGGCAGAAGTCACGTGTCGTTTCTTTCACCGTTTCGAACGGTGATGATGTGCAGATAAATTGAAAAATGTATTTATTTACTGCACGCTCGAAACCCGGCTTTACGCTTTAAGTCCAATGTCCTAAACACTGAGAAAATCCACGAAAAACTAAAGTCAATAAGTAGTCCACGCGAACGAAGCCGCGGGCGGAAAGCTAGGTCCCCAATACATTATGTTGAAGCATGGAGACATGGAGGGACGTAATTCATCGACTTCTATTTTAAAAATTTAATACAATATTAAAATCGACGACAATAAGTTCCTAGATTTATTTGTACTAGCCAGAGTGAAGGAGTCAGTTTTGTATTTTTTCTCTTGTATTGTATTACTGATGTTCGTGGATCGACAAAACAAGTAATTAAAATATTTTAATTGCATTCGGAAAAATGTTTCACCCATTGTTTAATACAAAAACAACGATTATTTAATGTGTTATAATTTTTGCTTATCTGTGCTTTAGATATCCGGGCTTTTAATCATACACATATTATAGCGTCGTTCAGTCATTTTATTACATAATGTCTGTATAAAATGCAGAACTCAAATTTTATACGACACCAATTTTAACATGTGTTATCAAATTTATATGTCAATGTATGGAATGCTTGAATTTTAAATAATTACCGTCGTTAAGTTGCCTCTGCAAGGATCTGGGGATGACATAATATAAATGGAGTCTTACATCTTACTTTGCAAATGCAGTGCTTAGATATTGAACCTTGTAGACCCACTATGGTATTTCTTGTGATTTACATTAGAATTTTTATTTAAAACTAAGAGTTAAACCAGTCGTATTGACTGGTGTGACACATGTGCGTTTTATTGAGTGAAAACGCGATAAAAACTTGAATAAACTAGGCGATGTTTCTGTTTGAGTGGGAAAAGCCCCATCGTCGATTCGCGCACTCGCCGGCCGATCGCTCGACACGTTCGCTTCGCTTGACGCTCTTGCTGACATTACATAGTACTTTCTAGTCTTTCATTCATTCGTTAGAAGTTCAAAACTAGTAATAAACTAGTTGTTAATTATGGGGTTTTAGCACCAACATATATACAATGCAACGATTATATTTTAACACATTAAAACTGGTTGCGCACTTGGACTAGTTTATATCCGGGTAGTAGTTATACGCTATTAAAATCTAGTGTCATAGTATTCTTATATACCACTAGCGATTCGCCCCGGCTTTGCCCGTGATATATATATAGCCTATATCCTCAATAAATATGCTATCTAACACCGAAAAAATTTTTCAAATCGGACAAGTAGTTCCTGAGATTAGCGCGTTCAAACAAACAAACTCTGCAGCTTTGTAATATTAGTATTACATAGAACAATAAAGTGAAGTCCCGTGTCCCCTACTGGGGTATGGGGCAGATGATATACATCTGTTTCACTGATCGATTTTCTTTATAGACAAGTAGGTGATCAGCCTTCTGTGTCCTGCCAGACCGAGACATTTTTTTATTGTCCCCACCGGGAATCGAACCCAGGACCTCTCGGTTCTACGCTCACGCGTTTAACACTGTACCAAGGAGGCGGGAAGGACCATAGAACAATATGATATTAAAATTTCTGGGTATCGACATGCGTGATGGTTTACGGGCAGAATGTAAAATGAGTGTTATCATACATCATAAATCGCATACAATGCGCTGTTTCTTCCGCTCACAAAATATGGTATTCATTTTTCCGATGACGTGCTTTTCTTACCAGTTTTTCTGCACAATATATATAGCTTACTCCCTCATTGCATGTAGATATATCGTATATATACCATGCTATAATAAAATATAACGAAAATAATACGGAATATCGAAATTAATATTCGTAATAGTATAAAGATTCCCTTTTTTATCTTTCTGTTCAAATATCTCTCACAAGTTAATTTCTGATGAAATTTAACTACTACTTTAACCAAAATTGTTCTTAATCGATCATTATCATATTATTTTAAAAATAATATAATTACGGTTTGAACAAGACTTAACAACATTTCTAATTTAAAAAATTATCCAAATTGGGCGCGCCGTTCTTGAGTTTTTTACTTAGCGACACATTTCGGGATTCATATTTCTTTATATCTATATATATTAGGATATATTAGGATATATATATATATATATATATCAAATAAATATTAACATTTCAAATGAAAATAGTAATGAATTTAAATATTAGGCCCATCGTCACTGAAAAACCTTACAGATTACATTTAATTTTGAAATGTAGGTATAGATTAATTTAAATTATATAGATTATTATGAAATATCAAAAAAGAAAATCAATGAAGGAATCAAATATGTTTAGATGTTAATAAACTGCCCTAGTATTCATAAATAAATTGTGATAAGGCCGTTGTATCTCATCTTAAGAATATATATTTTATGAAAAGCCCCGGCTGAAGCGCCAGATACTCAATTAAATTGTTATTGTTATAGATTATTTATGATGTTATTTCTTTATTACGATGTACAGTGTTTTCTTCTTTTTATTATTGTGTGATACTTAGGAAATTATTATTACGTATACTTAAAGAATGAGAGCTAATCTGATTACCCATTTATGTATTTATACTTTTATAACTGGGAAAACCCATGGTCTAATTAAATGTGTCTATAATTGCATGAAATAAGTAAATTATTTGTGACTCATAAGTAATAATTTATTGTATTCCGTGTATTCTATAACAGGGATGATATAATACTTCCTCATATATCACGTTTAAGTAAATAAAACACTTGAATGTTCACATTTATTTATTTTCCAATTTATGGATTGACATGCAATACACATATGAGTTGAGATAAAAGATTTAAGAAGTTTACGGTGTTTTTTTTTATACAAAAATGCAGCATTATACTCGATTTGTTATCTATCTATATTTACATAACTTATTCAATATCAAAGCTTATCAATTTATGTTATTTACCTGTATTAATATTACGTTTGCAGATTTTCGTAAAGTATATCTACATCGAGATTAATTTAATACAAAGTAAAAAATGCATACGCAAATATCTCTGTTTTAATATAAATTTATTATCGTCAGGTATGTTCATAAATATAATTTAATAAACGAAATATTTTAAATGCTTTACTTATAAAATATGATATGATATTAACTCGTAAAAACGCAATAATCATGGAATATAATTATATTATAACAATTTTAACAGTAAATCATCTTTATTTCTTAAGACTTATTTTTTTAACAAGCCACATACTTACATAATGTATATGTTTATTCCCAATGCAAAACTATTTGCCAATCTTTCCTTCAAGTCATGTTAACTAAGAAGTGTTTTTGAAAACCGGAAAGATTCCTTAAAATAAAGACGGCAGATTGATAACTACGTAGCTCCATATTACATTTTATCGTAAATATATATTCCGAGGAACAATCTTATATAATTTACAACATAATTAGCATTACAATACAATAAATTAATCATCACATCCGACTAGAACATAATCACATACAATAGAATTATTTACATGTTTGGTTCGTTCTTAAGCTATTTGTCTTTGGAGAGTTCTAGAAACCTATCTGGTAATACATTTTTCATCAACGTCAGTGAGGAAAACGTTGGAGTCTCTGACGGTCATGATGGTGACACCATCGCCACTGTTCCTGGATATTATAATATTGTTTTTCTTTTTGCTTCCGTAATCGTAGTTGGAAATTACGACGCTTTCTGTTGGGTTCCTGTAATCAAATTGGTTTTTACTAAGATCGTTTCTTGCTTCTAGTTTTATGCAGTGATTTGATCTGTGTATTTATTATTTGTATTATTATACACATTATATAATAAATAAATTAAAGCATTTGCTTTTGAATCACTCAATCAATTGAACAATTATTTTTAACAAAATAACTTTACCGCCTTCAAATAGTCGGAACTAGACCAAATTTAATGGGATTAGACGAAAGGCCAGCCTTCAAACAAGATTAGAATCATCAAAATCGGTTTACCAAGTCGAAAGTTTTGGGGTAGCAAACTCAAAAAAACCGTCGAGAACCTCCTTCGTTTTGTGATTGATTTTATATCAACTGAAAAGAGAAAAACGAAGCATCGCATGATCAGATTCAATAGTGTTAAATTTATTTCCTATAAGAATCATTCGATCCAGTTGAAGACAGAATTATGTATGATCAAGATTATGACTATTAAACTTGCGTCTTCGAAAGGCGACGAACCGTATTAAAGTAATAATTTATTAGATCGGCGAGCACAAAACCAGAACTGAGCCCACTTAATAACTAACTACTTTCAACTTTAATCCCAGAAACTTTTTCTCCTAAAGTTTATTTGATATCGAAATCTTTTTTATCCTTTGTGGAGAGGATTTGTGTACCAAAAGTTAGGAAAGTTGACATTATTTTGTCACTATTTATTTAGCGGCTTATTGAATAATTCTGTTCAATTTATTCAAATATTCTATTTGAGAACTAAAAACAAGAGAACACTATAACGATTTAAGTTATAAAGAATACTACTAAGATTATAAATGTAAAAAGTTTGTAAGGATGTGTGTGTGTGTGTTTGTTACTCTTTCACGCAAAAACTACTGAAACGATTGCAATGAATTGATTGGTACGTAAATAGCTGTACAATTGCAATAACATATAGGCAACTTTTTATCCTAATATTCCTGCGGGAAACGGACTTACGCGGGTGAAACCGCGGGGCGTAGCTAGTATAATTATAAATCAGAAAACAACTTTATTTTTAACCTGTCTATTTATTAGTAAAAATAAAACATGGAAATCCTTGCGTTTATTGAACGCGATAATCCTTTAAATATCACGCATCGGTACATACGTTGAAACACAACATGAATCACTCATACAACTTCGTGTAAAGCTAACAATAGTTGTAAGTAAGCAAGGATTTTACCTCATTTTTCCACGGACGCGTTAACTCAACAACGGATTGCAGAAACATGATTTTGCATGCATTTACATACTTTACTCACTTTATAAAAGTTTTGCATGTTACAATTTGAAATATTTTTTTTTAGTTTTATAGCTCGGCATGTACAGATAGCAGAAATCTGCTAAAGAATTATTTTTTACTTGTCCTATGTTCTTTAGAATTATTAGATACTTAAATGTCAAAAAAGTAAAGATAATCTAAACAAAATCTACCGCAACCAATTAATACACGGTTAACACTTATAAATTCATACGATTTTTTAATCTTTAAAAAACATTTACAATATGTATATGGGGGCACGGTAGTTCCCACCAAGCCGAGCCAAAAAAAGCGGCACGTCCGTACCATCCCTTTCTCGAAGCAAATCAGGCTATTTTCGACCCCACTACAATTTCATTGTGGATAAAACAAGCCATTTTCAGTAGCTAATCAGGCATTGTATTAACACGATATATTTAAAATTTCAGTCAATTTTAACAATGATAACTTGTTCAAGTTTCTGAGTTTTGTCACTCACTGACTGACTCACCGATCATCAAAAGTCCAAGGCACTTCTAGTAGACATAGAAGCTTCAATTACAAATAGAATTTAGTGTCTTAATCATGAGGAAACCTAAATATTCTGTAATTATTTTTTTCTATATACACCAACTGCATGAATAACGTTGTAGCCCCATATAAATGTATAAGATTACAAGGTTACATTTGCAGTTAATGAATCATTATAACTGTATAATAGAAAATATTAAAAACACCCTTCTGTAGGTAAACATAAGGGGGTATATGATGGGTAAGGTAAATTGATAAACCGACTTGGTATTATATGGATCTCACAACTTTTTACGTTAGAGACTGAGATGCGTGACTTGGATTTTTTATGGGATGTTTGATGGCCTTAATTTATACATATTGTAAACTATATGGGGTAATTAAGTACAAAGCAAGTTAAGTCTTCTAAAGAATGTCAAAATCCATCTACTTACCTATTACACCGCAATCGCTGCGTGCTTCTAAAGGATGTCTCACACACAGCAGTTCGGGAGAGACGCGAGCTACAAGTGGGGTGCAGAGCGGTACGCTGGCAGCAGAGGTACCGGTTGAAGTGTTGTCTGAACACGCCACTAACGCAGTACAATGCAACGGGATTCACGCAGGAGTTGAGGAAGCTGAAAACTCTTTATTTTTAGAACGCCTGTAGTAATAATGACTTCTAGATGTATTCCGCCGTAGAAAATTTGCCTCATGACCTCAAGCGTACTCATCTTCTAGTTAAATAGATCGAATCAAATTTCCATACAGTTAGAAGAGTATAAGTTAATGTAAGCATACTAATATTACAAATGCCATTTGTCTATGCGAGAGATTTTATGAGATGATTTTGTGTTTGGAAATAGGAGGCTATATACAGATACCGTACAGATATAAACTACTTTGTACCGCTTCAAACATCTAAATACCATGGAAATTATTGTTCACTACCCGGGCGGAACCGTGGGCAAAAATCTTTTACACGTTTAGCGCATGGGCCATCGTACGCTCTAGTATTATAGTACCAGCATTTTAGCGCATTATGGCGTGGTTTTTCAAATGTATGACATTGGATGTTCTGAAGCATACAATTTAAGGGGTGACAGCAGCTGCGGATAGTCTAGTCTTTTACACGTTCCCTCAGGGTATGTAGATGTAGATAACTGAAACCTGGGAAACTGTTTGATTTATTTTTAAACAAAGCGAAAATTCCCCAAAATTGTACCGTCATTGAGGGAATTATGAATATTTAGGCCACCAACTTATCTCGTATTTATAACATGCGTGGGTATTAGCTTTAATTTTATCTATATTCGTAACAGTGTTTATCGGTTAACCGCCACCAGTTGTGGTAAATTCCTTCATTTCTGTGAATCACATGACCCGTAAGAATAATTTATGAGCTTCGTTTAAATAATTACTAATACATTCTTCCTGTATATAATACGTTTTTGTATAAATATAACTAGAATACATATATCGTTGTTTAACAATCGTAAACTTTCAATGCAATTTGAACTTGAGGATCTTTATTAACCAATTTCCTACTTATCGCATCTTAGCTAGAAAATGGCTTTTTACAGAGAAAATGAAAAAGTGTCTAAGAATCTAAATTGAATTGAACACCAGCAAGACTAACAGAATAAGTTCAATCCATACAAAAAATTTATTTCGTCTTTTAAAGATTTTCATAACTCCATACAATAAGATTAAATTTTTCTGATTCGTTAGATTGTGTTCTGAATAATTTCTACGAACTGTGATTTATATTTTTCATTTCACTCGATAAGTTCGGTATTTTTTTATCTGTTACCTACTTTAAGTAGGTAATACCGTTATTGATATAACGGTTTTGATTACTCAAAACAATCGAGAATTATTCATGCATATACTCAAACGATGAAATTAACAAAATACATATTAGTTAAGTTAGGTTTGTCTAAAATAATTTCGTAAGCAATTTTTCACGTCCTAAAAGCTGGTGGTTATTTGCAAACGACATTGGACTAAAGGATAAAGGTTTTACTGAACATTTCCGTAAAGTAATGGCACTGCAGGCTGTTCAAATACGCGCTGTTCAATTCACTTTTATCTCCCGTTTAACCAAAGCTCCGGTCGGTTTACGCTCATATTCGTTCAATCTAACCACACCGCCAACACACAAGCAAATTAACTTATATACCATAACGATACAATAATTTTTAATACTGCCTGTACCCTGCGATTTTAGCTGCGGACATAAACGCACACAAATATGACAGATTTGTGTGCGTGATTTTTCTTATTCGCTAAAAGAAGAAGATTCACGATAATAGTAATGAGTGAAAGACTATTTAAGAAAAACAGGTATTGTAAATAAAATAATTTTTTTACGAAAGAATGCACCTTTGATCGCTACTTAAAGCCGCCGTGAAATAGCAGCATGCTACAGCAGCAAGTAGTACGAAACACACGTTTCGTTCGGTGAGTGGGGAAGCCAGAGTCCCATATCCTTTCTAACCCTTCCCAGTCCATTCCTTTCTTCCAGTCGTCATTTATTTCCTTATCCCTTTAAACGAGCAGCAATTTATTTAATATAGGTTTTTCTATATGCTGCTGCGGATGTTGTGGTTCAGCCATCATATCTTACAAAGACAATCGCATTTAAAATGTAAGTCTCCACGGTCTAAATTGAGCTGAACAACTTGATATACAATTGCGTCATTGTCATTTGCGTAAGCACAAGTTATAAACATAACACTGATATAGGACTGCGATCATTGTTAATGTTTTCATGGATTATTTGGGGTGAACTTCACAAGTTCATGCTTTGGGAAAATATATTTTTGTTCCACGCCAACTACGCAGAGTAAGATATGTATTTGAGTGAGAAACCGTTATGACCTTAACCCTGAAAATTATTTCCTTGGCCTTTTAGATCTCCTTTAATTTTAATGTTTTTTCATGCCAGAGCAGGCAACTGATGATCAAAATGATGATCACCCGATAGAAGAACGATCACCACCGATTATGCAAGTTTGGAAAACGAATGTGTCAGCAAACTTAAGCCTGATTATTGAGATAAAGAAAAGAAGGAAAGATTCACAAAGGGAATAACGAAGAGGACTGGGATGGACTGAAGTAGCATACACCTACAGCTCCCCCAATCATCGTATTTAACACAGTAGCATTGCATGCTACTATTTCACGCAGATTTTCTGTGGGGGTGTGTGGTACCCTCCCCGGTGCGATCTGGCCCAATACGCTCACTCATACGCATAAAAACTTATTCTGTTTTTAAATAAAGCTATACGATATATATGTAAATTTTCATATAAATATTCATTGTTTCAGGCCGTATGCTAAATAAGCATTCCTTATATTAAATCAAGGGGTACTTTACGGAATATAATAAGCTCTCATAACAAGCGTTCGGCTTTAACTTTTCCAAAAGAGCACATCAAACTTTTGAGTCGAGTTAAAATGTAAATTACTTATAAAATTTTCTCCTCCATCATATCGAAGTTTCTCGAACGGTACCTTAAACAGAATCCCATTATTCTGAGAGCGTGGATCCAATCGTTGTAGTCGGTTTGAGCGGTTGGTGACAGGTAGAACCACATCTCCAGGGCATGGTATGGTAGGAAGCATATGAAAAATACTGAAACAAAATAAATACCAAAACTTAATACATAAGACGCAAAGGTGACTGACTGACTGACCAACGCACAGCCCAAACTACTGGATCGATTGTGCCGAAATTAGAAATGCAGATAGCCGCTATGATGTAGGTATCCGATAAGAAGGATTGATAAATACCCTACCCTAAAGGGGGATAAAATAGATTAAACTATGTACCGTGAAAATTTATTGTGATCATGCGGGCAAAGCTGCGGGCAAGAGCTAGTTAGTCTATTGTTTTGTGGTGAATCTCGATGTTAGCCTGAAGGCCTGCTACATCTTAGCACGAATGCATGGGTAAACTGAAGGTTTACCCTGGTAGCTCAAGGGCATCCCCCCTTGACGGAGATCACAAACCTCGGCTTGGGCTGTCGCATGAATATGGGGGTCGGAAGGGCTACATTTGCTCGGACGCTCACCCTGGTGGGCGCGGGGCTTATTCTATTGTTCCAAAAGTAACTATGTCAGATATACAGCAAATGCGTTCAAATTTACTATCATAAGTACCTATAAAACATATATTTGATATTAATATTAAATACCACTATTATATCATGTTACTATTTTTGATCTATTCAAAACACAATAATGAAATAAAAGAAAGTGTAGTGTAGCGAGTAATATTCTGAGAAATTCAATTTGTTCAACATAGTACAAAACGTAGAGAAATAATGATTATTGAAAAAATAAATTGCGCGTTTCCGGGATTTTCTCATTTGGTATTGCCCTCAAATTTCTGTTTATTTAACAATTTAAAATAATTACCGCATCTATATTAAAAATCATTGAATAAATTTCAAAATTAGTTTTCATTATTGAGGGAACTTTATTGGCTGTATATGTCACCGTTAGATTGTAAAGATCGTTAGATTACAATCTATCTAGCGAGATTGTAAACTGTCGATAGATTGTGAGCCGTATCATTATGATTGCAATTTGACTCATTATTCTTCGCTATATTGTAATCTACCGAAGTGAAACCGTTAAATTACAATCTGTCCCGCGCCAAATTGTCAACTGTCTGCAAGTTCTTCCTGATTGGTCGGTCTCATTGTTATTTAATGAGATTACTTAAGTTCACAAGCATCAAAATATTAAAACACGAACGATTCATGTAATTTAGGTTATGTTGCGAAACAAACACTAATTCGTTGATTTGTCATTCAAACTGATTTTCTTGGGTTAGTCACAGATAATTTTTTAGGTTCACAACAGTTTTATATATGTAAGTTATTCGAAATATATAAGTTATTTTCAAGACAAAATCAATTTATAATCACGAAAACATAGTTGTTTACATTCGACAACTAACGAAATAACAAAAAAATATGGCGTGTGGCCGGGGTGGCGGGGGCACATACCGTTCAACCAATCAGAGCGCGAGTTGCATTCCGACCTACGCCGGTTCACAATTTGACCGCTTCCCATCGATAGATTACAATCAAGCGAAAAATGATGCGTTAAATTGCAATCATAATGATACGGTTCACAATCTACCGATAGTTTACAATCTCGCTAGATAGATTGTAATATAACGATGTTTACAATTTTACGGTGACATATATATACATATGTCTTGATTCCATGCATCAAAAATGGTAGCTTATGAAATTCTTACACTGACAACATCCAATCACTTACAGCATATAATTGATCCTTACTAATAATATAAATATGAAAGTGTGTTTCTTTGCTTGTCTTTCTTTCTCGTCAAAACAGAGCGATTGAGTAAATAAAAAAAAATCATTATAATTAGGAGCATAGAGTCTACTTATAAAAAAGATATAACTCCGGTGAACACGCGATAAAATATCAGTATTTCAAAAAATAATAATGATTAGGTAATAAAAGGAAATAACAAGAACTGAAGGTAGTATAAAAATAAATAATGTTTTATCCACAGCGAGTTCAGCCCCCAAGCCTCCAACCTCCAATTTACCCAGAGTGCAGTGTTAATTTATGTTTCAGCAATGTTGACTGATTATGTTTACTTAGCTGCGATGAGTTGTTGATGGATGTTTCCTTAAAGGGTGGGGCAAAGGCTTGAGGACATTAGTGCAATTAGAAATAGCTCCAACGTATTGCATATAAGCATTCAAGTATTACGGAGTTAGAAAGAAAAATTACAATACTAACATATAGTTTTGTTTATTGGTTGATCGTATTAAACTAAATAGCAATCGTTTCGTAAACAAGAATTAGAAGAGCGTTGGATAGGCCATTTATCGGAAGTCTATATAACTTTACGCTACGTTCAACAGAAGTGGAGCTTAAATGACAAATGTTAAAAACTATGCGGGAAAGCTGCGTCTTATCTACTCGTACGCGAAGTCGCGGGTCCCGCTTATATAATGTACATTTGTGTAGGTATTTTTCAAAGAAGAATAACATTTTTACATTTTATTTTTATTTTTTCAATAATATTACACTTATAGATATAAACAAAACTTGCCCCGGCTTCGCCCGTGGTACCCATTATATTGCCTATAGCACTCAGGGATTACGTACCTATTCAAAGCTAAAGTAATTTTTGAAACCGTTACATTAATTCCTGAGATTAGCGCATTCAAAGGAACGAGCAAGATCTCCAGTTATAAATAATTAGTATATAGATATACATCTGAATCAAACTGGATATTATTTAACAATATTTATTTTAATCTTGTACATACCAATAAATCAATGTTAATCGAACCTCCAAACCGTAATCCGAAAAACCTAAAAGACGCTTTGTTATAATCACCAATCTATTGGGATTTGAGGTTTGAGCTAGTTTCCTTTGTCTAAACTATCTAACCCACCAATAGATTAAACACTATTGTGTGATCATAATTGGTTTTCCTAGTTATAAAGGCGCGGGAAGCTAAAATAATTATGCGAGTGAATCAAATATTAATTTATAGTACCAAACAGTTTTTGCGAGAATTCGAACGGGAGCGATAGAATTCATTGTTGAGTTTTTAATGATTTTGCCTATATATTTTATGAACTATTGAGGATCGTGGTTTAAAACTTAATCTTAACAAACCTTATAAATACAAGAAGTATTTGTGGAAATTGAGTTTCATCGTTTTATTTTTTTAATGTCAAAATTAGTTCTTATAAGTGGATGTTTTGTCTATATTACGATAAAATGATATTTATCTCTGTAGAATCCACTATAAACTTATAATAAAATGTATATATTTTATAAACACTAATAAAGGTAATTAGTTAATTTCTGAATTTGTGATGTTATTAGAGGTAATGTCTAGATTCTACTGAACCTATTTTAAAATTGATTTTAACAATAGAGAGTTATCTGTGAGTTTCATACATTTTGTTTTATTTTTATCCTGGGATATTCCTGGTAAAGTCTAGGATAGAAAATGTATAGAAAAGTAATTTCAAACAATAAATTGTGTAAATGTGATGTTTTTTTCAATTTGGTGCATAAGTTTAAGACGACACAAAACCTGAACATGATTTTAGGTTTATTTGCTGATGATTAGATCATAATAATAAATAAAGAAATAACGTGTTTTTAATCAGTAGCTAGTTAACAGTTTTTAGCAATATTTATTTTCAATCACATTTGATACACCACGTTCCGGGGACATAGCTAGACGGTGATTTTTGGGATTACAAAGTTATAATAAATATTTACACATATTATTTTACAATTTTGACTAGCACATAAGCTAAACAAAATATTTCAAATCTGTGAAACTAGTTATACAAATGTTATCTATTTAACAATATTATAAATGTCAATTGTAGTGTTAAAGAAGCTATAATGAACACGAAGCACCGGGTGAAACGGACCGCAAGTGTCCCAAACACCACATATAATAAATGTACTACACATAAACACAGTGTTATACTAGTTCAGGAGCCTAAGGATTCATATAACTGCACATGTAACGTTTTTATGCAAATAAAGATTTTATTTGTTTAATCAGTATCTAACACAGAACTCCACTCACCAATAACAAATATCAATACCATACAGGCGACAGACTTCCTCGCCTTCGCCTGCGCCTCCCCCTGCCCCGCGTGCAAGGCGCCAGGCATTTCTCTCGTGCTCGCCAGCAGCCGGCGAGCCATCAGCGAATAGAAAAACGATATCACCAGCAACGGCAACGCGTAGTATATTATCGCTTTCGCTAGCGTCATCCACCTGGAGCAAGGATATGTAACGGTGGATAGAACTCAGGACATTTAGAAATGAATAAACATTAACAAACATTTAACATTTTTGCATAAGCGAAATGCTTTAAGTTATGAACAGAAGGAAAGGAAAGGAAAAAAAAAACAGAAAAAACAACTCATTTGCTGTGTCTGCTATAACATCACTCATTAAATATTTAGTTAAATTATTTT
This sequence comes from Zerene cesonia, assembly GCF_012273895.1. NCBI lineage: Eukaryota > Metazoa > Arthropoda > Insecta > Lepidoptera > Pieridae > Zerene > Zerene cesonia. Next base: position 2,833,105 of record NC_052106.1, on the reverse strand, counting down.
CAATGATTAAAAACAAAGCTTTTATAGAATTATATTTCATTATGAGAATAATTGCAATTGATATGGAATGGTATAAATAATATAAGCCTTCATTTATTCCTTACTTATATCTAATTACAATTTTATGATGGTTGTTAATATGGTTAGTATTGACAAAATCTATTATTAAATCTTTTTTCTATAATATATTGTTAGTTTATTAGAACAGCATGTAATTAAATATACTAAGGAACACTTTTCGCGGTAAAACTAAAATGGAATGGTATACCACTTATAAATATAATAATGACTTTTTAATTTTCTTCACGTAGTAGAGCTTTCTCGATAGTATAATTGTTTATGAGAGTATTTGCGCTTACAATTTGAGTAGGCCTTAAATTTTAAGATACGCTCTTTATTTTGTTTAAATGTAATTTTTAATGGCAATAACTCAGGTAATCTCTTCTTTGTGTTTACTTGTATATACGTTATCAATCAAGTTAAATAATTTACCCGCCATAAATAATTGCAATTAGTTTGAATTTTAATCCTCATATTATTCTATATATCATTCACAATTAGTTTTTTACAATGCCATAAAACGTAGTAAATATACTATGAGCAGATATAATACATATGAAGCACACAAATATGTCAATACAATATATATTTAACCGTTCCATCACATTGTTTACGAATCAATTCTAATATAACGTTATTGTTACCATACACATAGACTTCTGTTGTTAAAGCGAAATGAACTGAAAATCTCTACACTTTTCATTAATAAATAAACAGTAGCAGAAACATCAATAAAGAGACACAGAACCGTAAGTACACAGTAAGATTGCAACCAAACTACTGCGTAGCTCTGGGACATCACTTACTTTGGATAATTCTTCCATTCCAGTGGATATGGCGAACAGTACAAAATGGTGACATTATTGTGAATTTGCGCCGTTATTGTGTTAGAGAACATGGCAGCAGGAGCAGCGAATATCAGAGCAGCACCCCAGATAAATGTCGCACAGACTAATGGTAGCTTCCTTAACTGTAACAAATACATATGGTTAATAAAAACGCGCTTGCTCTTATACAGAGAATACGTAAGGAAATTATTTAATCGTAATCCGAATAATGAGATAAACTCATGAAATCATTGCGTTGTTACCGATCATGGGCGGTGGTGATCGCTTAACATAAGGCGAATCACCAGATCAGTCCGCAGCAGCCAGCTATGACATAAAAAAAAAAACTTTTTTTTATGTTTGTTACCTCATAACTTTTTCCTGAGTGAACCGATTTTCATTGACACATTGAATATGCTTACATACCGTTTGAATTGAAATGCCACCTAATGTGTTTGAAAACGAAATAATTACTACGTAGTACAAATTATGGTTATTCTTCGCCTAATTTTTGTTGAGTTAAAAGAAGTATGTTAAATAGCATTGTATTGGTTCAGTCTGCTACTAGTTTCTGTACAATAGCATTCCGATACTAAATATTCAACGATATACTCATGACATACTTTTACTATCTGACTGTTTTATTATGCTCCGATAAGTTCCCTGAAGTACCGAATACTAAACCTTCTTAAGTCAGTAACAAGAAACTGTTACAGAAATATCATTCTATGTTACACAACAAATATTTACGTATTCCCTTAAGGTTGTTCCTAGTTCTCTACTTGTCTAGGAACTTCTTAAAAATATATGATATTTTTCACAGGAGGTTGATAATTCTATGTATGGAACTTGTACTGAATTTACAAATATTTATGAGGAATATGGGGCTGGGTTTATTAATTCATAGGAAGGAAATAGTAGGTATACTGAGCACACATTATAATAAATATAAATATATGTATATCAATATTTTATTCATATTGTTGTCAGATTGATTATTTAATTTATTTTATTTATTTAATCCTGTCCTATGTAGTCCTGTTTCGTTACTTTTTTAATCGATCCAAAAAACGAAAGAGGTTTTCAATTTATTTATTATTATTTTTTTTATGTTATTACTGCAAAACATCGTGTGTTTTCAACCGGTTGATTTTTTTTATGTTTGGTATGAAATTGTTGCCCTTTTGTCGCATTATACAATACACAATCTGGAGTGGTACTTCCCTCCCCGGGACGTGGATGACTGTTTGTGTAGAAATATTTTTTCAATAAAAACATAACTTATGTAAGTACAAAATCTCAAAAAATATAATAAAATTACTAAATACAATATAACGGTAATGTATTCGGAAATGTGTTCATTTGTTTCAGTGTTTAATTTTCCCTTAATGGAAGGCAACAAAACTAAAAAAGGCAAGGCAAAAAACCCTTTTTCCGATCATCACAACAAATGGATACTCCGAACATATTTCTAAGATAAAGAAATTAGTACCCGTAATAGAATTTGGGAAAATGAGGTCTATTCTAACTTTATAGGTCGCAAAAGGCTTATGGTTAGCTAGCTTTGTGCGGCTTCGCCCACGGGAATTCGGTTATATCGCGCGACATGATAAGGAGTAGCCTATAAAAAAAACTATTTGTCAAAATTGGTTAAGTGGTTTAATGTGAAAGAATTTTACATGATTTTATGTTTGACAGGTAGGAACTTCCATAAAATCTTTCATCCCCTATTTCAACCACTTTTACCCTTTTTCGCGATAGAAATTATCCTATGTCCTTTTCTAAGTTTAATCTTAATACCAAATTTTATCAAAATCGGTTCAGTGGTTTAGGCGTGAAAGCGTAACAGACAGACATACAGAGTTACTTTCGCATTTATGTTATTAGTAGGGATAATACAAAATGCAGACCTACTCTATAACAGCTTGTATCGTAGGCCTGCATCCCTTTTTACCTCTTATTTCATCAATTTTTTTTCCCATATTTCTCCCAAGGCAACCATTCAAAGAAAGAACTTAAAGACTTTCAGAATTTTGCACTCAATGTGAGCGACAAGAACTTACAACTTTCCTGTGAGATGTGATTCGACTTTCAACTTTAAAAGTAGTATGTCACTGCAATTCACCTAATGGTTGTAAGGATCCGTCCAACCTAATCGGCTTTAAATGCTTGCGGAATTTAAGAATAAAAGTGCAGAAACATAACTGTAGAAATCGTAGTGTAAAAGTTTCAAAACTCCTAAAAGGTAGTTGCGATATTGATAAAATATTTGCGGTATGTTTCTTACCGGATCTACAAATCTCAGTATGTAGTACACATATGTGAATGTAACCTGCATTACAACGATAAAAACCTCTAATTGTTTATTCAAATAATTTTATATGAATACGCTTCTTGATACTTTTTATTTTTATTATACTTTTTTTCAACTTCAATATACTATTAAGCAAATTTTAGGAACCTCACTGGGTATGCATGAAATCGATGCATGAATCAACCGTGTTAAAATTGAGCATAAAAGGGAAATCTTACATAAAAAATTAATAGAAAATATTAATTTTATACGTATGACAATGCTATTATGTTAATCCTAACCGCGATATAACAAACATCGAGTTATTCAAAATGACAAAGCGACTACATAAAATATTCATGGCTTGTCCAAATTTAGCTTTGAAGCGGATATTTTTTAATTCGACTTCATAAGATAATATCCAAACGTTGACCTTATTAATTGTGAAAATTTTCGATATAACAAATAATATACTTAACTATAATTATTCACGTTGAAAACAGAATCAAAAATGTTGGTCGATAAAATGTATCATACGGACATTTGGAATTCGTTTAATTGGTCTTGTTCTCCTACGAGGTAAGTCTCTTAACAAGAAAGATGTTATCGGTAATAGCTAGCCATCGAAGCCCTGAATAGAATCAATTAGGGAAGAAAGAGAACAAGATCAAAGACTAATCTTCAGAAACGAAACCTTTATAAAAGTTCATCGTCATTGTCTGAATTTTTCTGTCTGAAAAATGGTAGAAAAACAGTTAGCTGTTGCCTACAAGTTCACTGGAGTGTTCAAAGTAATTTTAATGGTACAAACTTTGACCCCCTATTTATCCCTTTAGGGGTAGAATTAATCAAATCCTATCTTAGCGGATACTTACATAATAATATCCATCTACTGACTGACCTACAGTCTGTCCTTTGCGTTTTTAATGGACTTTGAAACGCAAAACGCAGAAGATTGTATGTTATGTATATGTATGTATATGAATGCATTGTATCTAAATAAATATATTCTCAATCAATTACTTACTTGTAGTTTCCGAAACGGATTCACTATAGCGCAGTACCGTTCAGCCGACAGCGCCGTTAATGTAAACACAGATACTCCAATGCTGATGTCTTTTCCGGTTTCTGAGAGTCTACAGATCACTTCACCCCACGGCCAAGACTCCAGGGTATATATAGTGGATACGAAGGGCACGCAGATAAGTATTACAAGCAGATCAGCAAGGGCAAGGGAGAATATGTACCTGTTAAAAAACGAGTTATATAAAGTTACTGTAGAAATGGTTGTAGCGGCCTCCCCTGATCCCACTCGCTGTAAAGTGTTCGAAGAGTCAGATAAATAATATAATGAATGAATCACGTTTAAAATCCGTTAAAAAGTCTTTAATTTCTAAGTGGTTTGTACGTTCATTGTTCGCGTCTGAAATAGGATTGTTGAATTAAATTCATATATTATTGATTGGTGTCTAAAAATATACTCATGTAGAAAATTATTTTTCAATAAAATGGATAATAACACTACACCATCGCAAGAAACGTCATTAACATCATGTAATCAAATTTTCATTTAAATAAATGTTTTATAATTTAAATTGCTATGGGATGAAAAACAACACAAATTTTAAACACTCTCTTACTCTTACTCGTTAAATGAATAACCGTCCATTATTGATGAATGGATCGGACGCTTCCAGTATTAATAACGTTTTATACCTAATAAATGACCGAACTTTTGTAATAAAGTTAATTACTAAGTACATTTTAATAGTGTGCTTACCGCATACCCCGCCCATAGTTTAAATATTAAAAAAGTTCTCAAATACTATCAAGAAAGAAGCGAACGCTACCTCAAGTTCCTATAACATGCGTGCAATGGGTTCATATATACTCAAATATTCTCACAAAATATAGCATTAAATCTTTTTTTTTAATTCGGTTGTGTCTAATTGTTGTGCATATAATGTGTAATACTAAACTTTTTTTTGTATTGAGAACAATTGTTTATGCAACAACAGCTGATGAACCTAAAATAAATAAATAAAAGAGCAACCTTTATTTTCTAATATTATTTCAATAAATCTCTTAACTCTTATTTATTTATTTATTTATTTATCTTAAAACATTATAAAGTATTTTTTTTAAATCTTGAACCGATACAACGGTGAAAGAATTTATGAAATCGGATCAGCAGTTCCTGAGATTAGCACATTCAATCCAACTAACTAACACTCTTGGTCACTTTCTAATATTAAAACAATAACTTGAATTATTAAAAATTCATAAAAAAAGTGTATCTTAATAATATTAATCGTTAATGACCTGTAATTATATACGCAGCGAGTCGAGCGGTTAAAGTTCTTACTAGTATATTATAGGTAGGCAGTATTGATATAATCGTTATTAATTTTATCCCGAAAGCCGATTAAGTACGCTGACAGGAGCCTCTCACAAAACTGCTTTATGATGCTTGTACACTTAAGTGGATTAATTAAAAATAAATCAATTTATCGCATAAAAGCATGTATAGGTATTATTGCCTATTAGATCGTGTACTGAACGAGTACTCTCTAAACTCATATAAGATATTGATTACCATCGTAATAACGATTTAGAAAATACTTTCATTCTAAATATTACAGTTCTGAATAACTAATTTTATCACTATCTAAGTAAGATTAAGTAAGTAGTTGACGACGTGGACTTGATGATCTTAAACAAATCTTTATTAAGTCTCAATTATTTCATAAAATACTAGCGGTCCGCCCCGGCTTCGCCCGTGGTACATATATAGCCTATAGCCTTCCTCAATAAATAGGCTATCTAAAACTGAAAGAATTTTTCAAATAGGACCAGTAGTTCTTGAGATTAGTGCGTTCAAACTAACAAACAAACAAACAAAGCTGAAGATTTGTAATATTAGTATAGAGTAAGCAATTAATCCATAATATCTAATATATAAAGTTTTCGTAACCATACTCCTCCGAAACGGCTTGACCGATTTTGATGAAATTTTTTGTGCTTATCCGGTATCTATGAGAATCGGCCAACATCTATTTTTCATACCCCTAAATGATAAGAGTAAGGCAGAACAGCGTTTGCCGGGTGCAGCTAGTATTTTATAAATTAAAAGCTAAATGTAACAAAACAATTATGGAAAATCCTTTCCTGCCATACACTATAGACTGGCTGTAAAATTCTCACAACAGGATTCCACTTCTCACAAAAATAACTCATTAATACGCTCGACAAAGCGAAATAATACGGAGTCTCAGAGCAACGAGGTATTATGTTGTACATTGATCTAGGAAACTAAAACGATTCTGTAATTACATATCTCTCTGGAGGTATTCGTTTCTTGCAATACTGGTTATTTGAAAGACAGCTACGGACAATGGAATACTTAGTTGAGCGCCGCTTACAAATCGATTACAGATCTTCATTTTAATGTTCTGTACGGAGCTTTTTTCATTGTTATGTTTAATTATAAGATATCGTTCAAAATCTTTGATTATAGTTTAATGTCCGTCCGACCGTCTCCTTGGTACAGTGGTTAACGTGAGCGTAGAACCGAGGGGTACTGGGTTTGAGTCCCGATGGGGATGCACAAAAAAATGTCTCGGTCTGGCAGGACACAGAAGGCTGATCACCTTAATCGAACCTTGAAAATCGATTAGTGAAACAGATGCACATCATCTGCCCCATACCCCATTAGGGGACACGGGACTTCACTTTTTTTAGTTTAATGCAAATGGCAAGTGAGAAGTATTAATAAAAACATATAATACAAAGTATCTGAGCTATAAGCTACCGAGATATTACTATTATAACACGGTTTTATGTAGTATATACCCACTACTTTTCTATCTTATGATTCAATATAGTCGTGAAAGAGTTGTATGACATATGATCAGTAGAGTTGTAAATTTATTCCAAAACCAAATCCATATAAAAATTCTATAAGTTTTAACTATATAATATATGAAAGGTATTCCATTACATGTATAATTTCATACCTTTCATATAAATAATATGTACCATTTCATTCCGATATCTTATCATCATACTCGTATAATACGTTATCAATGAAATAATAAAACAAAACTGAAACATAAAAACTTACGTGTTAGGTGCATTCCTCATTCCTCTATGCCTCACGTACACTATGACAAGGGTGCCGTTTCCCAATACACCCACTATGAATATTATAGCGAATATCACTGGAACCAAATACGTTTCGACACGATCCTTGTACGGGGTGTACTCGCTGTCAGTCGAGTTACTATCCAGAAATGTGATGTTGGTACTCGTTGGGGTGTACATGGCTCTGTAACAAATATGCTTTATTGTTATTGGATTTTATATAACGTCTCAAACATGGCCCGTGGCTAGTGGTTTGAGTACATAAGGGTGGATTGTCTATGATACACTTGTAAGCGTCAATTATTATCTATTGATGAGGAAAGTATATACCGAAACGGGTTTAAGCAAACTGAATCTATTCGAATACTGTGAACATATCGATGGAAGATCTCAATGGTAGATTTTTATATAAATACATTGAAATATGTGAGTGATTTCGTTTCAAATGTTCAATTAATAAATATTATTTTTAATAACAGACTATTAAAAAGATTCAATTAATCTACATAATCCTACACGTATTACAAAGAAGGAAATTTGGATAGGAAGGAAGGATCTACTGAAATCATTTCAAAAATCCTTTCACAAGCAGCAAGTTACATTATCTGTGAATGTCATAGGCTTTAATTTATTTTGTTTTCATTTCGGGTTAATCCGGACGAATCCTGGACGAGTGGCTAGTTACTACATACAGATAAGAGTCACTTTTATAGATGGATATAAAAGTAACCCAATAATCAAATTAAACTTATTAAAAGTCACATATGTGATAGTTTTCAGTGTATTTATTCATATTAAAACTCTCAATTCATAATTCATTAACAATAAATACTCATTTTAATAATGCTGTCGAGAGGCATTATCCGTAAATAATGCGTATTCATAAAGGGACAGACGAATGGAGCTGTCGAAAACATAACTCAAGTGTAACCTTCTGATAGGGAGCTTCTATTATGAACTTTAAACCAGTCTCATCACACATATTAATGTAATCAGTGTGACAGACCGAACTCTAAAAATATACAAAATCCCTCGTGTGTTTGTTTATAACATCTATGTTGAATAAACTAACGTATCTGAATAAACTTCACGTGTTAGTTTTAAATTCACAATTAACCGCCACAGCCACATATATAGTTTCTATACTATTATATTATTGTAATATATAATGATTCAATAATTATTGTTTTTTTTATTTAAAAGTAATCAGGCCAAAACGGGCTGTTTGTTTCATATACAAATAATATACACAAAATCAAATAATATATTATTTGATTCTACTTTTAAAAGTTCTTCAGTATTTCCTTACAGATGCTAAACATCCTAAGAATATCAACGAGCAAGACAATTGTTTGACCTAATTTTCACGTTTAACATTAATGTGTTTTTTGTTTGCCCTTCTTTCACGTGGCAACGGAGCTGTTTTATCTGATAATTTTTGTGTGGAGAGATGGCTAGAGAGTGATATATGATACTTTTAATCACGGGAAAACATCTCATTTCCAGGGATGTTGCCTTTGATTACGCGCGCGAAGCCGTGGGCGGAATGCTAGTCGGTACAATATCGACTGTCGACTAACAGGCTGCGGTTGATTCTTTAATTAATTGCTTAACTCAAATGACCACTAAAAGTTTCGGAAACCACTTAAAAGTCTTTCAAGTCGAAATTGAAAAGGCACTAGTCGTCATTTAACGCGAGTGTTTATTTCGATTTTATTTGAAGTAACCATAAAATGGGTGGAAATTGGCGAGTGTCGAGTCTCATTTAATATCATAGAGGTACTTTAAAGTTAGATACAGTTTATAATGACGATTTATTACTTTCACACATGGACGTGTCCTAAAAGCCTCATTAAGTCAAAAGTAATTAGTCAAATTAGATTATAGAGAGAGGCATAATAACATTGATAGGAGGTATACTCAAATTAGCGCAATGATATTTTCGGTCTAGTAGTTCTTGAGGTCGGCGCGTTTAAACAAGCAAACAAAACTAACATACTCTTCAGTACTATATTATTAGCATAGGTAATTAGTATATACCTATATAAACACGTAGCCTAGCTATTGCTTGATAAGCATAAATCCTTCACAGCATTAAATAAATGGTAGGTTCAGAATTGCTAAATTCCGTATTTTCCTTACAAGTTTCATTTATAGAACTGAAGCATTCAATTAAAAATGCTATTTATCAATAGCAAATCCTCTAAATGGTATAATTTGTGCAATGAAAGCTACACAAATAGTTCATGAATACGAAACTATTTTAGCGAAGTTCTAGATTCAATTCTGTAAGAGGCTTTTGAATGTAACAATTGTGTCAATGCTAACTGCAACTTTGCTGTATAATACATAGTTTGAACTATTTTGTGATAGCTTATAAGATATGCTTAATATTTCCGAACATAGTATTGGTACAATAGTACAAATTTATGTAGTAGTATGTTATCTGTGGTTAAAATATATTTTCTTATAAAATAGTACTACAGCATATTAACAACACATGTACATTTATTATATAAGTTATTCACTTCATTTTTAGAACTGCTACTGTCCCAACGTTTATAAGAATGAATAGATGATTATTATGTCTGAAATTTGCCAGAGACTGCAATCTAATTTAAACTTACAATCGGGATACCTACTGACACCACGTGAATTAAATCGTGGTGAGATTATGTATTTTAGATAAAAAGACAAGGTTTATAATCGGTGTATCGGTGTAGTGATAGGCGAGTAAAAAGTTGTAGAACATTTTTTTAAAATTAATTTAGACTAATTATACATATACGTGTATTGGGTATTTTGTTCATTCCACGTATTATTTTTGTACTTACTAATTCATGTAAAAACTTTATGATCTATAAATAATCAAGTTACGAATGAGTTGAGTAATCAATTGGTGATTTATCCTAACAACATGTTTCGGATTTGAATAATTTCAAAAGTATTTTCTCCGTTGCATTCTATCGACACAATTTCAACGATTGATCGCAATTCTTTAAATATTTATCCAATAGCTACTAGCTGTTACCAGCTACTTCATCTAAATAGATGTAACATTTTATAAATTAATTTAAATAAAATAAACACCAAGTTTTTTGTAACAATATTAATCAATGGTCATCGTCATAAGATTTCCACTTGAATAGACAGTGATTAAATAAAAATATACGTATGTACGTTTTTATTTCAGGTAAGTATTTAAACGTTTTTCCTTCGTGACAGTTTCACCTATGACTTTTAGAATATCTAAGGGAAATCATATTAAATAGGTTTTGATAAGACAATGAGGAAAACAAGCCACGCTGCTTAGAATTTTCTAAGGAAGAAAACTTTCCCAAAGATTACTAGAGCAGCTGGTCGATTCAAGATTGGAATCCATCAAGTAACAAAATGGAAAAACGTTTATTTTTTTACTCATCTGGTCTCGAATCTCCGGCTTTTCGAGGTAAATCTGAGCCATCTGTGCCATTACTGACATAATGCCAAATAAACCTTACAAAACATTACAAAACGTATAAACTAGTCATGTAAAAATAGCAGTATTATGTCTCATTAATGTCTAGGTTAGGACAATCTAGGTTTCCATTAATTGGATTTTGGCACTAAGTCCCAATGTAATTGCGTTTCCATAAATAACTAATCCGGGCATTTTAACGCCATGCCACCTAGATGAGATCAAGTAAATAATCTGATGAACTTTATTACAAACGAGTTTCAATATATTAGGTACATATATACTTTACTATTTCGTGTGCGCAAATTGCTTTTACTATTTCTTTTTCATATCACATTCAAAAATATACTAATCCATTTACGTACACAAAATGACCATTCGTAATTGTTTATGAAAATTAATGATAACATTTTGATATTACATAACATAGTTTATTGTTCCTACTATTCGTCAAAATACGCGAAAGAGTGTACGAATAAATGGATGTGTGTTTATAAGTCTTTTTTATCATCACCTGTGGATGTGTAACTGGTATTTTGTAATCAAGCTAAAATTGAAATAAAGTTTAGTGGAAACAGTAGATCGTAGGCATTTTATTTTGAAAATCTAAAATTCTGTAACATTTTGCAATATAAGTAACAACCGCTACACTTACGTGGGGTTTGACGCAACTACTTTGCATCATATAACAACATATTATTATATGAACATATTATTATTATATGAAGTTTATTGCAATTTAGATCATAGTAAATGGTATTTTGTGCTCATCGACCCCAAAAAATTAGAGAAATCCGCCCTTAACATTGTTTGTTCCTGAATAAAGGTTGGCATTTGAACTCTTTTAAATCACTATATAGTGTAAAGCAAAATTTTTTTCCGCGACTGTCCATTTGTATGCATGTTAAATCTTTAAAAGTACACAACTGATTTTGATGGGTTTAATAGATAGAGCTATTCGGGAGGAAGGTTTATATGTGTAATAACATTTCAATTTAAAATGTTATACTACTCCGAATTAAATGCGTGCAAAAGCTAGTAATAATTATTTTAGAATTTTTATTATTTACATTATGATTTACCATTGCACGTAAAGGCCCTCGACAACTGTTGAACTCTCGAAAACGGATTGCGATATAATTATAACGTAAGAGGTATTGCTTGTATTACTGTTTTTAATACACATTATATAAAAGTACTCATATTGTATAAAAATAGAAACAAACGCGCAGTCCATCAGAAAAGAAAGAACGGCATCGCGGTCTCTTATCAAAATACAGTCAAATTTAAATAAAATATACAAACGAGAGTTGGACTTGTTGTGAGTTTTCAAAGCTTTATAGCTAAGTTTAGATATAATATAAAACGAACATCTTACATATTATGCGCATTGTCGAATGTTTGATCAGATTTTATCTAGCAACATTTTTCGTTTTGTTCCATCCACTATATACAGTTATAAACATTTAATTTTCTTCTATAATTCTTGTATCATTGCATATATTTGTATTGTGTATTTTTTTGTGAAAACAACTAATTATTTACAAGTAGAAAGATGAAGTTAGCTGGACAAAATCGAGCGTATTGTCGGAGGAAGGTAGGTATCTTTTTGTTTGAAAACTTTTCCTTTCGAACCGGTAAATAGCATAAAAAACCATAAAAAGTATAAGTTCTTTCGATTATTGTTAATACTGGTTTTGTTCACTGTAGAATGAGAAATGAACTTAAAATTATTGATTTATTGCGAAAAGTGTGCGCTTTTTTCGAATTTCTGGGTTTGTTCCAAGCTCTTGAATCCACATAGTGTTGTTCCGACGTCAATGATAAATGTTATTGCTCTCTGTTTACATTCGTGTATTGAGAGGTTTAAGCTATAAAATAAAACATTTTGATTTTAAATGTTCACCTAGGATATATTTTATACATAAACTAGCTGCGCGAAGCCGCGAAGTCACCAACGTAAATTAGTTATTCCTTTAAATAATGATACTCCAATGGGAATATTGGAATTAAAAATAAGCCTAACTCAATCCTTGTTACAACTATCTGTTAATTTGTATGTAGTTTCTCAAAGATTTTACCAATGACATTATAATCCTATAACAGAATATAACACATATTTATTAGCAACTAAACAAAGTTTTAATTCTATTCTATATTATTATTAAAATATGTAGCTTAGCATTAACACAATAAAAATTTAATAAACCCTGTTTTATTTCTTGTTGTTATAACCTATACAAAATCAAAAATGAAGCTTAAATAGGCGTTTTACAATACGTATGTTTAATACATTTGAATGTTTCTTCTCATCACAATTACTACATTATTAACCAGTATTGCTTATATTTACCTATTTAATTCCATACACATATAATATTTATTCCCTCCACTTCTTTATTAACCTGTAGGTTTTGTATTTACAAATTCAATAGTTTTCTCTCATTCCGATTGGTTAGTATTCACATCACATGTTAATTAATTTCCATCATTTTGACATAAAATGTATAAATACGAGTATAATCTACGAAAAATTATAATTAAATTTTTTGTAAGCTGATTCAATCCATATCAGCGGAGCAATGTGATATATTTAACAACATTTATAATTAATTTAATATAAAATTTCTAAATTTACAAACAGTTCATATCTTATGACACTCAAATTGCAGTCACGTATTTTCAAAACAAATGAGAGTATTAGTTCCAGTGACATGTTTTATGTTAATTCACCATGCGCGCTTCATGAATAGAAATAAATTTTGTTGTCTATTGTTAATTTGCTTCGTGAATAAATGTTATTTTAATTTAGGTTAATTCGTATTCTCTAAGCTAAATATATTTTACATTGCCTTAACTCGCCCTTTCCTGCATGTGTTAAGTATTTAAATTAATGACAATAAAAATATTTATAGACATATTAAAATAGCGTTTTGCCGTTTTATAATGGTTTTAATAATAATAAAAATACATAAGATGTATCGCAATTATACAACATACACAATAACATAAAATAATTACAAAAAAAAACATTAAAAATTTAAGAACAATGCTCACAAATTTTCCGATATTAAATGTATACAAGTGTGTGCATTGTGGCTGCAAAAAATGCCCCGGCTCAGCATAACGTTGTAGGGAAATACCTACAACACTGATGATTCTGTCTTAATGACTAGTTTGCGCCTCTAAGTTAGTATATAAATATATATAGAGTTAATAATAATTCATGTAAAAAAATTAAGGATAAACTACACAAAAAAAAGAAAGAGATAAATAAAGTTCTGTTTTTAAACTTCTTTTTAACTGACAAAAACTCCGTGGGGTTTTCATCTAATTGGCGTGATTCTTTTATGTTTGATAGGAAATTGTCGTCATTAAATCCCGTTTTATAATCTGCAGTTGTGTCTCCCTTATCGCCCTCTACCCCGCCAGGGACCCCAGTGCCGTTTTTTAATAACAATAGTATAAGATAATACCACAGATAACATAATACTATATGGTACTAAGGAAAAAAATTGCTGACACATCAATGATGCTAAGAAATATAAAAATTTTCAGAACGATGTAATTCAAAGGACTGTCGTAATAATGAATCCCTATTCAATTTACAGTAAATTTAAATAATACATTAGTATGAATAATAATTCACGAAAAGCCCTTGACCGTGGCTATTCGAGGAGAATCTTCAGAGGACAGCTGATATAACTTCAATTTGCATTCAGTGTTTGTTTTGATTATTGAAATCACGCTGAATATATTATACCATCTACCGTCTTCGTGATTCGTCATTTTTACTTAGGACGGTTCGCCCCGGCTTCACCCGTACAAATTTTTATTAAAGTACTATTTCAATTAAGGCGTCACTTAGAAAAACAGGCTTCGCTTGCTTACTTAAAACAACGTAAATAAAAGTGCCTACTGTCCAAAACCATTGTATATATTTCGTGGTGATAAACATTGAAAAAAGATTTCGCCAAATCCCTACCTACTTGTGGTATTCTTATATAGGGCTTATCTTATATGAGGCTAGGTTGAAGTTATTAATAACTATTCATGTTAGTGTCGTATTTGAAAAAAATTTTGACCAAAGATCGAATTGAGCTATCGCTATTGCATTGCATTTGAGCTACCACTGTAATGATTTACTAAAATTTATAGGTTTTTAAGTACGTTCTTCCAATAACACCACGTGGTGTAATACTAACTGGGTAAGGTATATAAGTCGTCTTTCTTGTGGTAAATAAATGAAAAAATTATTTCATCGAGTGGTTGCATACGGAAGGAAAGTGACATTTGCCTTGCCTTTTTTATCAAAATTTTACCACAAAATATTAATAAATAAAATATGTTTAATTATATTTTCTTCTTATTACACATTTATCTTTTTGACCTTTCTGGTCATCGACGTTACTTTATTCTTATATTTGCATATTTATATAAATGAAAGAGAGAATTTATCTATACGATATTTATTAAATTTCTGTAATGTAAGCAGTCAGCGGTTGATGGATTTAGATCCGGAGGAAGCTCGCTCGTCAAAATGCAATAAAGTTTATTTTACGCTTTTATATGACTGGCATTTCTCGAGATTACGTGTTCATCCGAAAGATTAAACGGTTGCCCATTATAAAGAAAATGTGATACCGCTTTGAAGCTACGCATATATGGATAACTAACGCTGACAACAACTTTCGGTTGTTCTTCGATCATTAAAAACAACTAGATACACAGTCATATATATAACAAACTGTGTGTGTTTTTCAAAATGTTATTTGAAAGAAATAAATGTTAAAGCAAAATCAATATTTTCGGTATATGTTTAAGTGTAACAGAAAATGCACTAAATTAAATAAATTGAATATAATGGCCTAAACTAGCTGTTACTAATAAAGTAGTCAAATTTACAAAGCACCAAACCCTTTAAGTTTAGAAATTTTTTGTTGCCAATTGTTGAAAAAATTAATGATCAAGGGTCTTATACATTGCACACAAGGAAAGAATAACATTAATATGTAAATATACACAAATTATATTGCACGTAAGCGCTAACTTAAAATGCGTATTATTTTCTTAAATGAAATCGAATCGTTTTTCGCAAACCGCAATTTTGAACGTGACGTCAGAATGTGTGACAACTAGAATCCAATTTACGCCAACACCATGCAATAGTCTGATTTTCAATTGAGTGAAGTTTGAAGTTAGAATCGACTGACGCAAATCAGTAATAAACAAGCAAGAGAAACCCTTTTCTTTAAATATTGATCAATTATCCATTTCTTGTACGTAGATTTCAAAACAACCAATCCTTATAAATGCGTCAAGTATCTTTTCCACTATAAGGTATCTGTAAAGATAGAATCATTGTTTGCCAATGTGATTACATTTGATATCAAAAAATATAATTGGTAGAAAAGCAATCCTGTCCTTTGAAGTGTGGACATTTTCAGAATCATCATAAACAAGACTTTAACAATACCACACATATGGACAAATCCTCAAAGGTATCAACGACCTTCGGGCATCTCTAGAGGGTAAACCGGGTCTGCTTTGTAGTTTATGTATGAAGCACAAATGCAATGCGCCATAAAAGATGAAATGCTTTCAAATGAAATATGAAAGTATTGGAAATTGCAATCGTTTGCAAACGAAAGTTGTCGTGGACTGCAACATAGATATAATTCAACAAGCGTGGATACAATTCTGGACTTCGGGGCCAGAGAATTTAAGTCATATTTCTCTAACTGTATACAAACGGGAAATTATTTCCCAATAAACATTAAAATTACACATCTAAAACTGATTATTACTACGTCCTACATATTACTTACAACGTACATATAAAGAAAAATTTGCCTCTGTGCATTCATTATACTAAACCCTATATTTTTTCTATTGAAAGGTATAAGAAAGACAAAGTTTTTTTAGTTATTATTTGGTAATAAGCAGAATTTATAAACTAGTTAAACATTGATTTGAGAAAAGCGGACATTACGACACAACGCAAGCACCATCTGTTCGTTGAAAAGTATCATATTTAATCCACATAATATGAAAACTTTTTACATAAACTAATACAATAGACATGCAAACGCACATTTTATTCAAAACACACTTTTGAGAAAAAAGGATCCCTTAATACATATTAATACAATTTCCCGTAATTCTAATTGTATTTCTTCTCCCAGTTGAAAATGCAATTGGGTTAATGCCAAAGCATTTTAGTCTTACCCTGCATTGCACTTAAAACGGCAAAAAAACACTGAAGACTATAATTGTAATTTTTCATTAAAATCTTTTGCAGGAAAAATTAACTTGGCAATCTTTTCCTTTTCTCTATTAGTTCTAATTGAACCAATACAGTTTAAACTTTGTATCTCTAGCAGCCCTTAAAGCATTTTTCCCTGAATAATATTTTATCACAATAATTAAAACAAACAGCTGTCAGCAGCCACAATATTGCGAAAATTTTCAAAAGAGAAGTAAATTAATTTCTTCCAATTCATTGTTCTTGCAATATTCTTCACAGCTTTAGAACTTCATTATATTTCCAGGTTTCAATTTAATCAATGTATTGACTTTCAAGCGGATGAAATTAAAAATGTTGCATTGCTTCCTTTTCAGTTACTGACTTGCCATTCCTCTGGCGACTCTATTATTTAATATGTTTGTAGTGTGGATACCAACTGAGAAACTCTTCATTATTGAAAATTATTAAAGGTTTATACACTATATTACATTACACGATTGACATTATATTATATTACACGATTATTATTTCAAAACAAAGTTTTAAATCGCAGGTCCATATCCTTTTCCTCGCCTTTTCAGCCAGCTCCTTTACTAACGGCGTCCATCCTTTCTTTTTCCCCATGATGCGATATGCTGGAAGCTCATTTTCAGAGACATAACTTCTGCAAATATTTACTATCAGTAGTGGATGATTGCCATGAAGCTAAGCATCAGTTTGGTTGCCAGATTTAGCATAAAAAGGGTTATGACTTATACTTACTGTTCAAATATCTATACTAGTAATCGTACAAATTTCATCTACATTGAGTAAACATTTTATTTCTTTTGTGATACATTTTTATTAGTATTTGTAGAGCTTAAGTCGGGGTCAGTGGAATATCGGAAGTCTCCAGAGGCTACATACCTATTCCAATCTCTAAGGTTATTTAGTGTGTTTTGTTGTGTCAAATGTCATTTATGACAAGGGTTCGATGATAGATGAAAAGAGGATGAATATAATGACAACAAGTTAACCTGAGCTGTTTATATATGTCGATTTTAAATTGATATATTTTAATGCATTTCAATGTATGACGTTGATTGATGTGCAAAAACACCATACCTATTCGGTTTTTATTTCATTATTGATGATATGTGTGATGATATAGTCTAGATAGATCAAACGTGCGGGGGGCTAGGATTGAGACGAGGGAGGGTGGAACCAGCCCGAATTACACATGTCATGTAGTTAGCAGCTTGGGACACTATTTAGGGGTTGCTCATGCATATTAAATGTAAGAACATGAATTAAAGAGATTTGGATAGTCGCTGTAAAAATTGTGTAAACAACATTGAAACACTACTTTTGCTGTGAGAGATTTTTTATTTGATTGAGAATTATATTTCGTCTCGTGTTAACAAGGATTTGTGTTTATATCATTACTATATTATTGACTATTATTCTGTACTGAGCTTTCACTACGAGATCAAAACTGTTGTTAGTGCAGTAGTCTGTATACTTCTGTGCCCCAGATACGGAATACAATATTCCAGATTACTAGAGATAAAGTTAAGTGCTCATAGTTTGTTCTAATTGCAATTAAAATTGTGAATTCATGGCCGATTGTACGTTTTATTTTTTCGAAGCGAGACACCATCTTCAAATTAAATTGTAGTTGTTCAATAACTAATAAAATACGACATTGTGAAGCCAATTTTATATCGGCTACTCGCTCGAAAGACATTTCAAATTGGATGCAAATTACTGGACGCCTTATTCGTTCGCCCTGCTTAGGAAATCTTACACGTCTGTAACAGAAAAACCTAATAATAATATAAAACTAGTGACCTGTTTTATTTCTTTGAATTTTTTGGCTAGTGACGACAGCTACATTTTTTATTTTCACTCCATAGTTTAGAATAAATTATTAGAACCTATATAACTACTTAATGTCTTTAAAAAATTTAAAAGTGCATAACACAAACGCTGTACTATCGCTATCTAAAACACATATATATTTTTATTTCAAATAATGAAAGGGTATCGAATTATACCGTACAGGCAAGGCGTAATATTTATCCAACTTGAGCAACATTTGTATTCAAATCTGCTGTGAAGAGTCAGACACAATAAAATAAACCGTAAATACAAAATAAAGATAATTGTTATTCCTTTTCATAGTTGGAGCGTACACTTGAAATTAATGTATTTTGCATGATTATTTATTTATGATTACTTATTTAATTAATTGATACACTAAATAAGATCAGAAAGGCAAAAATTAATCGCTCCATAATACCAGCATTTGTTCAAATACTAATAGATTCAGGACCCAAAGCTCTAAGCAATTTTTTATGTTAAACTTAACAAAATCTGCAAAGAGATTTTAAATTAAAGATGGCATTGCATTAATACAATAAAAGCAAATAAAATGGCAGTAACGCGTCCCTTGTCGCACACTTGAGTGTAAATTAAATACTTAAAAGAGACAATTTGCTCAATAAAATAGCAAAATTTTAGTGTAATAACGAGCAATTTAATTTCAAATGTGATAGCTTTCTTTCTCGAAGTAAATAAAATACGCAATAAAGTTTTCAGAGTAAAAATAAAACCGATTACTTAGACATATTTTACTTTTAAATAAAATAATAATTTATTCTTTACTAATGTAGGTATGCAGCAGTGGTGGCTCAGTGTTGAGAATCTCGGTTTCAGAATCGATAAGTCGGGGTTCGATTAACAAATTAACTTTTCCATTTATCTGTATATACGGATAACGTCACAGCTGTTTAAAAGGTGAAAGAGAACATCGTGAGGAAACCGGCACGTCCAAGAATCAAAAGTTTAACGACATGTGACATCTGCCAACCCGCACTTGGCCAGCGTGGTGGATTATGGCCTGAACCCTCATAAAAAGCCTATGTCCCAGCAGTGGGAACATATACGAGCTGATGATGATAACGTATGAACTTTCGATATTGAAGGAATATATTATTTAAGCAAATATTACATTCCCAAAATCATGTTTTATTAGCTTTTATTTAATATTCAAAACGAAGTACAATTATATATTACAATCAAAACTATCTAACAACCTTTTAAAGTAAAATAAAACTTGATAAAGTTTTAAAATAGATAGGTAGGTCTTTTTTGTGATGTCATTCCGCTTAACTTTTTTAATAAGAGAAAAAGTAGCTACAATTTTTTTGGGTCACACGAAAGATTTATTTCTTGAAATATTACTTTGTAGTTTGTTTGGACATCTCAGTGCTAAGACAGCGCTTTTACAAATACAAAAAACTGATTTTTATACCAATAAATTCGTGTTATGGTAATTCATGTATTTCTTATTGCATCGTACTGTTGGTTTAATCTAAATATTGCCGAAAAATTATCTTAATGGTGGTTATTATAATTCTATCAGCTGAACCCGGCAAACGCTGTTCTGCCTTACTCTTACCATTTAGGGGTATGAAAAATAGATGTTGGCTGATTCTCATAGATACCGGATAAGCATAAAAAATTTCATCAAAATCGGTCAAGCCGTTTCGGAGGAGTATGGCAACGAAAACTGTGACACGAGAATTTTATATATTAGAGATACAATTGGAAGTATAAATACATTGTCATGTCTAATTATGACTGCTAATGACACTTTTCAGATTATGACAGTCTCAAGACTCAGACAAATTATGATATTCTCAGGTATACATACCATTCTTTATGCTTGGATGTGTTATCATTTATAGTAAATAATATTTTATTAATAACATTTCGTGACATCCCTAAGACAATAATAAATGTAAAAGTATTATTTGCATATATTATGCGTTACATAAGCTTATATCAGAAAAGGACCATGTTTGGAATTGTTCTTTTTTTATTGTATTTTTTGATATTGTTGAAGTTTTATGTGTTACTTGCAACTAATCTAACAATCAACTAACTAACAAATCTCATTTATTTATAGTAACTAGTGGGCTCGCCCCGACTCCGCCCATATATCAAGATTCCCGTTTTATCCCAAGGGAGGATTTAATCGAAATAAAAAGTATCCTTCTAGTAATCCCATCCAAACCAGCTCATACTTCATCATAATTCGTTCAGAAGTTTCATCGTGATTGTCGGTCAAACAAAAAATACAAACTTTCACATTTATAATATTAGTGTGATTTCAAGGCTTTATTTACTGTTTTTATTAACTGAGAAGAGTGAAGTTTAATAAAGCATTTAATTTGTATGTACCTTTATTTTTAAAACTAATCTTTTTAGCCAACATCACGTTCCGACCCGATAAGACTCCATTTATCTTTTAATCAAAATGTACCCTCCCCGAGTAGAAATGATCCACCGTAAACAGTCGATGCTGATAAAAGAAAGTTCTTTTATAAACTTGTAATCAATAACAAAGACATATGTATTTGTAAATTCAATGTATTCTCATAGAAATTAGACAGTTTAACGTGTTTCGATTCATACTATAAGCCATATTTTTAACCACACATTTAAAAAATTAAAGATGTGATAACGTCATTGAAAATTGTCACAAACAGTCACAATTACTCAAACACAGTGTAAATAAAATACGCTTCTGAACTGCTGTGCTTCCTACTTTGAAATTCTAAGTACAATAAGCAATTTTCTTTTTCATTGGCTTTTAAGTCGACGTTTCAAACAGTTCACAGCAATCTTAGCCAGTACAGACAGATGTTACATGTCTTGATGGTGATTTGTATTTTGCAGTTGGAATGTTGTCGATATAATAGAATCTAGGTAAATATATATACTTATACCTCTAAATATTTGATAAAATAGTTAATTTAATGGAAAACTCATTTAAAACTTTTGCATTAGTAAAAATTCAATAACAGAAATACATCATGTTTTTAAACCACATGTTTAAAAAAAATAAAAGCTCTAATTTTATCTGTAGCACAGGTCACAATACATTGACGCAAAGCACCTCACGAACAAATTGTTCCCGAACGTAAATCAATATTGTTTCGTTCACGAAAATAAATATTACAGCTGTCTATTTTGAGCGCAATGTGATGGCCGAAAAATTATTAATATCACGGAAGTGAACAATTTCATATTCATGTGATTCATCTTCAAAAAATGGCGGCTGTTTCAATAGAATGCTAGGTGCAATAGTCGTAGAATAAAATTTAAAATGAATACAACCAACAATAGAATCGTTTAGGAACTCGTTGCGTATGGATATTAAATAATCGGTGATAAATATTTTCATTCAAAACCGTAACAATCGCTGTCCCTCTATCGCTTCTTAATAACATTTCCGTGCACTCATATTATTCTGTTTTACAACTCAAAAATTAATTAAAATTATATTTCACCTTAATCAATTTGTCTGTTACTGAAAATTAAGGCAGAATTAAATTCCTGTTAATCGAATTCCAACATGTCAATGGCTATGGGACTTGAGATTCAATTACTTGAACAAAAATTAATTAACGATCTTTTTTAGCGATGCCAAAAGCGCAAGCAATTTAGATTATGTCTACTACTTGTGATAAATTGGTCTACTTAGTGCTCACCACCTCACATATTATGACATCTTATTACTTTTTGATTTTAGGTTTTACTTTATAATAAAGTATGAGCGGTTATGTATTCAGCTGACATTAATTAATTATTGACTGGCTTTTATTTGCATTCTGATAGAAAGAAGACGTTGCATTCTATTATCGTTTACTTTATATCCGCCCGGTATTTTATCTTTTTTTATTCTTTATTTGTGACGAATTGTTTCAATAGGTAAACAGTTTTTTTTAATATCGAACTTTTACAGTTTACAGCAATAATGAAGTTAATATATTGGACACGAAAATTTCACGTCAGTTACATTTTTGAATATTCAGTCTAATTTTATTCTTTATCTGGCATTATCAGTCTAAATTTCTTAAGATATGTAAACACTTTTCAAGTTTGAAACGCTAAAGAGGGCAACAAATTCACAGTTTCATCGCGTCTTCTTGAATCTTAAATGTTTATCCTGATTGTCGAAACCATAACAAGATTAATGCTCTGCCCACAAAAAGGAAGGATTTTTTTATTCATATAACATTATTATTAGTCACTTATTAATAGTGCCATTAAAATGGATGGTACATAAAATACTTATTAAAAACTTTAATAACATAACATTTTTTAATCAGCTTATATTTTATTTTAAAGTAAAATCACAACAATGAACCGTCACCATCCATTTCGAAATATAATCAATCATCTTGAGTGGTTGTAGCCCATTTTAATTGCCTATTACTGGGTTGACATTTGGTTCAACATTTAAAGAACTGATATAAGAACTGCTTATTATAAAAAGTGCTTAATTTTATTATAGATACTAGCGGAACCAACAGGCGTCTAGTCATCGTGCGTGTGTCAAACGTGTGAAGATTAATTACCCGATATGCTGTGACCAGGGGAAATTGGGAATCATTTTTAACCAACATTTAAAAAACAATGCTTTTTTGTGTTTTTTTTTTTCGCTATAACGCCGTGGGTGTTCTCCCGATTGACTCTATTTGTGTTTGAAAGAAAATTTTTGGTCCCATTTTCGAATTTGGTGTGGTAACTTCCCCCGGTAAAGTCAGCTACTTTATCCGAAAGACAAAGAATTATATTTAGGGATGAGGCACCAAGACACTTATTAATTTCCTTATTAATTGGGTTATTAAACCATTTAGGTTAATTATTTCGCTAGTTAATGTAGTTTAATACATGTTTTTTTTAATCATTCAATATTGAATTAAACGAAATATGTACCTACAAATATTAGGTCCTACGCATATATGGGTGGATGTAAAATAAACAATATAGTTCCATACCCTTTTCAAAAAGCACAGACATGCAATTTCAGATAAGAATGTAGAGGCATTTCCCTACATTACCCGGAAGACATTTGAATATGATTTTAGTTATGCGACCTGTAATAGGAGGATATAAGATCCCATGAGTGATAGCAAGCCTAAACAAATGTAACATTTTATGTGTTTTTTTTATGACATGGTCGGCAATGGAGCCGGTGGCTCGCCTGATGGTAAGCACTACCACCGTCCATGAACATTTGCAGAAGCGTAAGGTCGTTTACAGAATTCATACCTCTACAAATGTATTGCCGACTGTAAATTGAAAGAAAAGACTGACGAGAGGAATAAAGGAATGGACCGGGAAGGGTAAGAAAACGATACGGGCCTCAGCTCTCAACTCTCCTACGTTAGCTAGCTACGTTTTCGTACGATTCGTACTATCTTCTGTGGGGGTGTGGTTCTTTCTTCGGTACGAACTAACTCAATTCCTGCTGTAGCATTCGTGCTATACTCCAATATTCCTTGTACTGTACATACTGTAATCTGAAAACAATGTTTTTAGTGTCGTGTTTGTATGTGTATGGTTACATAATCTTCGTATCGCTACGGATACTATTATTTCAAGATCCATTAAAATCGTGCAAATATTCATCCATATTCTAATAAAATCAATCCATAGATATCTCTCTGCATATCGCTTATGAAACTAAACCAATTGTATATGTAAGTTTACAACTTGAGTTCAATAAACTCATACAATATCTCTTTAGGATTCTCAATATTTCACAGACAACCGATTTATATTGACGTACTTCTCTTTTATGTTAAGACGTAAAACTTTAATGTATTGACGAAATAAATACGTGGTTTCAGTGCATAATAAAATTACGTGTGAACAGATATATAATATAATTGAATTGAACAGTTTTGATCACTCTGGGTGGGTTATCCTAACATCAAGTTACTTTTTCCAGTGTGGGAGAGAGATGGTGCTAGTCGACTTAGACTTTATAGCTCTGTCTTTTTCTCACACTGAGATCAGTACTGCTTTAGATGTCATGGTAAACTCTTGCTCGTAGAAGTTTTTACCGTATATCATTTAAAATGTAACGTTAATTCAAAGAATCTAATTCTTTAACCTATCATTTTCAGAAGCATAATTTCATATTAAAATGTTATTTGTATGAAATGAATTCAAGATATAAAACAGTATATTGAATTAACATACTGAAAACTGTGCATAATCGTTAAAGGATGTTCTATATACATGAATAACTTAAATTTCGTATGTGATCATACCAAAATATGCATAAATGAGGCCTTTATACGTATAAGGTTGTGAGTCCAACCGCTAAATTATAAAATCCTTTCATGCAAACAATAGACGCTTACAGATTCGTATTCAAAATGACGGAAACCGCACATTCATTATTTTATCTTCCCCTCTTCGTTGAGAGGGATTACTTATCCTCGACAGTTTTATTCCATTAGATAAGAACTTTCCCGCGCATTCTATTTAGTATTTACCATACTGATACAACGCTATTTCATTATTCACTATCGTGTTTCAAACCACTTTTGCTCCCACATTCCTGGTTTATATAAAACTAGCTGAATATCGCGGTTTCACCCGCGTGCAATAATTTTATAGCACATTGATATTCTAGTAGATAAGCTACATCACTGCCAAGTATCACCAAAATCCAATCAGCAGATCAGATCAGTTTAAGCGCGAAAGATTAACAAACATGCCTGCAAGTTCACAATCAGTAGCATTTATAATATAAGTAGGATTCTCCAAATATGTGTAAGTGTTTTGTACACCTGATAGTTTGTTTGTTTACTTTATCTCAATTTGTGCCTCACTATAACTAATTTGTAATTAAGAGTAACTGCTGATACTCAGCTGGAAGCTGGAATAAAGGTATTGTTTGATGAAATAGAACTGTTCTTATAATGTACGAGTAGTCGATGGTACCGTAGATATAACGGCAATGAAATGATTTCATATTAAGTGCCCTTGTACGTACTAAAAATATACTACGTAGTACGAGATTTTCGATGCTATTTCTTTCTATTGTTCATATTTTTGCCATATCACCGTCCTAATTTATTTTATTTCAAACTTATATCTTTTTCTAGAATATTACATAAACCGATAAAACATCTACATTAAAGTGAAACTTTAATTCCTTCGGGAACTCATAGTTTGTTCTCTGCAGCTGTTTTATTGACGGTAGTTAACAAAGTATAGAATAAAAATAAATAGGAAACCTAACTGTAAAAGCAAACAAAATTGAACAAAACTTTATCTAATAATAGTTGAAACTGGCAACTTTAAACCAAAAAATACAGTGACAAAGGCTTGCCAACTTTTAACATGTCGTTATACGAAACCATACAACTAACTTCCCTTTATTACTTTCACCTCTAATTTTATATCTATTCCATGCAACGAAAAAATTTATAGTATTTTTATTTTGTTTTAAGGCACAGGCACAAATTTATGAAAATGTTAAGAAAAACTGATTATTGTAAAAATTTTATAGGATTTGTAACGTGTTCTTTTCATATCACATTTACTGATTATACAAAGAAAAAAATCGAGACTTCAGTGACTGAACCGACAAAAACGCCGAAAAATCGCATATTCGAGTGTGACAAAATACAGTAATACCACAGTTTACTAAATAGTTAATATCCACTATGTAACTTTAAGGTTAGTTGAATAAACAAGCTGTATTTTCGGTGGGGTTAAAGGTAAATCAATCAATACGCTTTGCGGCACTCATCTACAAAAACAAAATAATAACATGTGCGTGCGGTATCATTGAATCATCGATCGTTGCAACGCAATCTGTGTCGAAAGCTTCACGAATCCCAATTTAAAATGGCCCATGTCATACTCTATTACACGCGCTCGAAAATAACCTAGACCTAAATCGCCGTAAAATTTATCTATATCCATGCATAGTAGTAACAATTAGGGAAAACATGGACGTGTCAATGATCAATTATGCTGGCACTTCAGTCGAGGCTATGCCACAATTTAATCTCCCCTCTTCGATTATTTTAGCTCATTCTATATTCAACAAATATAAAATATCACATCCTGAAGATAATATTAATAATTAATATAATATTTGCATTACAATTGCAAATGATGCACATCCTGTTGATAAATGTACATATCAATTATAACTATTACAAACTGACATTAGACAACTACCGCAATATCAAACAAGACAGTTATATGATACTGCAAAAGTTTAATCTTATCTAGAATATGACTTTTGTTTGATTCGAATGAAGGCATATTAATTAATTAATATTGTTAATTTATGATAGAATGATGACATCGTTATAACTGTTCATCACGCTGGCAAACTGCTAAAGAGGCTTTCCATGTAGATGACAGCAATTTTTGTCTTTTGAGATATAAAAAAACTCAATATTTTAATTCATTTTTAGAAGTTGTGCTTTATCAAACATTGCTATTTCTAGAGCCATAATTTCTATTATATGTATTATGAGTACCCAAGCCGTGATATAGTATATATAATATATGAATAGTATATAGTATTTATAGAATATAGTATGTATTACGTATATTATAATGTATAATAGTGGTTATACATTTTAATAGATTTATTTGTATAATACAGTACAATGTGTAATAAATAATTATTAGATGTTTTTCAGCATTACTAGACTAAATTAAATATAAATTAATCTACGTAACGAGAACTCTCATTCGTCTTGGGAGCTGATTCTAAGATGAATTACTTTATATTTTTTCAATTAAATTAAATCATTTTATTATGAAAATATGTTTTATTCGAAGTTGTGAATCAGTACTCATTAGTAGGTAGCTATCTCTATAATGATCACTGGAAAATGTGGGAGAGTAAACACAAAGTAAAAATACGGACTACTAAATAAAATTACGATACGCCAAGACTGAATTCATATTTTCTGTTTCAATTAAGCTTCAATTCTTTTTAATTCAACGGGCAAGATATGACGAGATTTTTCAATTTATCAGCTTTCTTTATCTACATCACGACTGCCCGAAACGGTGATGGATAATATCGTGAGCAAACTGGCATGCCCAAGAATAAAAATTCATTGACATAGTAGATTATGGCCTAAACCCTCACGGGTAGCCCGGGTCCCTGCAGTGGGAACATGTAATGGCTGATGATCCTAATAAGCTTCATATTCAAAGGTGCTACAAATATTTAGCCGCTTATTATCACTGATAAACTCGGAAGTATCTCTTCATAAACAAATAAGTAACCAAAATAACATAAAAGACACCTACAACTTTGAATAAATTACATTCTGCAATGATGTAAGCAGTTGCTCGAAAATACCACTGATAAAAATAAAGAGGAAATGATTGTTCCGTTTGTTGTGACTATTCACCTGGACGGTATCCAAATTAAAACATATAATTGTCAAACAAACAATTGTATTATGTTTATATGAGAGTTTACCTTACGAACATTTTACGTTTGTCATAATCAAAGACACCTCCTCATATTGTTTTCATCTCATAGTCCATCTGCCAGAACCATTCATTTCCAATCAATCATAAATATCTTATTCTTAAAAAAGAAATACGTGTTCTGGCTCTATTAATAGCAGATGCCTGTATTTGACGTTTACTTTAGTCGCCATCTAATCTATTTTGATTTGGAAAACCAATAATTTTTCTTATTATTTTCATAGATTAATGTAATAACGTATTTTATTGATAGGCTCTTATCAATTAAATATAATATTGTTAGTGGAAATATGAAATTATCAAATGTCCGTAAGATAGTAGAAATAAAATACAATGAAATGTAAATACATTCAGACCATCTGTGTTATCACCAGTTTGTATGCGCATATATTTACTGTGATTAAGGTGAGACACTAATGCTACGTCATGGCCCATGACCGTTTTTTCTAACTGACTAAATGATCAAGTTACAGAAATAGAATCTAAAAGCCACTTCGTTTCAATAGATTGGAAAAATTATGATTGATTTCCCATCGACAATTTATTGCGATTGCAATCTTTGCTAAATGGAATGTACCTTACCTACATAGTAAAAAGTTGCAGTATTAAAATTGACTTTAGACGAAGAAGAAAATACCCTTGGTAAGAAAATATAAATAATAATAAACACGTTTAATATGATTCTTAAATACACCGGTATTTACTTACATTAATTTGTAATTTAATTGTTTACATAACTCTGCAATTAATTGACTCTTCGCCGTGATTATTGTCATGCTAGGTAACTATTATTCTGTACAAAATACTTCAATGAGCAAGGCATGTACTTTAGGGTAATACATAATCAAAATGTCAGTACACTGTCTCGTGGCCACTGGATTGCAATAATTATTTAATATTTCCTCTGTAATATAGTGCAGAACTAGAGCTGCATTAGGTACAATACAAAGGAGTA
This sequence comes from Zerene cesonia, assembly GCF_012273895.1. Taxonomy (NCBI): domain Eukaryota; kingdom Metazoa; phylum Arthropoda; class Insecta; order Lepidoptera; family Pieridae; genus Zerene; species Zerene cesonia. The sequence goes on along the minus strand of NC_052106.1, from coordinate 2,803,798 downwards.
TACGGGACGTATTAAAAGAATAATAATAATAACCTTCATGTTCTGTACAAAATATAGCACTTTTCATAAAAACTATATTTTATCAATGCATAAGAATGAAAAATATTTATAGAGGTACTATTTATTTTGATCTTTATAAGGTTATTTAAAAAACATCATCTCGTCCCAAATTAATCTAATCTGCAAATAATTAATACGGTTATATTTATATAACCGTATTATGTAATAATCAATGTATGTAATAATCAAACATAACAAACACTGATCGCCCTTTATCACTCACTTTTACTTTTATGTATACTTGAAATCCGGGCGAGTCAAGTGTTCAATATAATAAAATATATTCATAAATCCTATGCGTCTTTTATCTCCAACAAAAAAAGGCAAGCTAAAATGCTTCAACTCATTTTCCAGTATTGTGGATGAGACACTAATAAGCAAGAAGTTCTGATGCCATCCGTCAGTTCGCTAACGAACTAAGAGGGAAGTACTTAACACTCGCCACTCGTCACTTGAATTGCAGCATCTACTGTTGAAAGCGGACCAGATATAAACGTGGTTTAATTAAGTATGTAGGGTGAGAATAATGTTAACAAGAACCATTTCTGCTATAAATCTATATATATATATATATATATATATATATATATATATATATATATATATATATATATATATATATATATATATATATATGAAGCTGAACAGTTTTTTTTGATTGCTTGCACGCGTTTGTCTCAAGAACTAATGGCCGGATTTAACTGAAATTTGATACAAAGATAGTTTGAGACCCAAGAAGAGCAAGAGAAAAGACATGGATAATATTCGGTATTTCATTTTTTTATGAGAAGTTGGCAATAAATGTATTTATTATTATTATTAAACAGCACTTGCTATAATTTATGTCAAATTTATGGCTTTATAAAGTTATACTATTCTATATGCATAAAACTCCATAATATTTATAATACTATGGTATCTATATGTTTTTTAAGGCCCGAATTACGGTAAATCTTATCCTAAATCCTAAACAAGATATTTCAGTATAACCTAAGATTTGCCAGCTCTTAATGGTACAGTTCGAACAGTTCTGCAATCATTGTTGCTTTTAAACTTTCACCACGATGTTCTAGGTAAATGTCAGGATTTATCTAAAAGGTACATATGTAGGTGGTATTTTGTTCTATCATTCGCTGGCTACTGTGACACGCTTTTTAAATTCTCTGAGTTCGGGTGTTTCCCACTCTCTGTAAACTGCAACATTTATTATGTAAGTTTTAGACAGACCGTTTGAAAAATTAATTAATTAAACGGTAGTCGTTTTTCTTTCGTCACTGGAAAAATCTAGTACGTTATTAAATTTAAATTGCAAAGGGTCAAAAATTCATCCCTTTTTAACAATCATTATATTTCGGTAAATCCCATCATTTAGAGGTAAGCTTTAGATATACGAATAAACGGGCTTATCTAGTAACTTATGCATAAAAATCAATAGATGTTCGTTTGTCTTGCTAAAACTCAAGACAGGCGATTCTGAGCCGTTTTAGCAAATTTCAACTTTAAAACGTTGGTCGTAGACCGGAGAAGGTTTAAACGGTGAGAACCATAGAAACATAAGTAAAACAGAAAACAGAACTAGATAAAAGTAACCTTCATCACCAGCAAACTAGATGAAAGTATGTAATTAAAACTTCATAACATAATATACGTTACTAAAACACATACCGTGTTCCTTGCGCTTGTCTAAATAATGACTTACCGCGTTTTATACGGCAAGGCCAACAACGTTTGAAATATACACGGTAATAGATAAAAACACCTAGAAAAACGCGCCGAAATACTTGCCCTTTTCATATATCTGTCAATAAGATAAACGGCGCTCTCTATATAACAAATTCCACCTCCCGAAATTGCTTTTAAAACAACACAATTTTCTTACCGTTTAAATTATAAAGCGTGGAACTCTGAAACTCATTTTTATGAAACAAAATAATGTTAAACGTGTACCCAAGAGCTTTCGTGGGAATGAATAAAAAAATTTTGTAATTCAACGTTGGGTTTCAATATCGAACTCTGGTCCGTAATATATGGACTATAGATGAAGTTTTCAAATGCATGGTAACTTTTGATCGCTTTCGCGTTCTTACATCTTTAAATAAAGAAGCCATGTACAACGGACAATCAATTGCAATCCGTAAATTGGATTTATATTGAACATTGAAATAGCTGTAAATCTATTGTACGTACGAGTAGTTAATTACTTTTACTTACAATTGCTTAAAATACACATATCATACGTTCTTAAAAGCTCTAGTAGAGTGTTAAAATTTATGTTCTTTCATATATGATTATGATGTTTATTATTTAGAGATACACATATGTTAGGAGAGTGTTTTCCGAAGGCTGATTCGCACTCGTGGTGAAAAGAAGAATTGGACAGATGGATGGCTTAACCCATGGGATATCTGAAATAAAAACTTTTGTTCTATCTTAGGCATCAAACTATCCCAGTACCAAATTTTATCCAAATCCATTCTATGGTTTAGGCGCGAAAAACGTTTATATGGAATATAGTTTGTATCGTATCATTAAATAAGGAAATTTTATTCAAGCGCTAAAACAGCGAAGCAATTAATATTTTCAATACAACATAAAACCTGTAATACGAACCTCGTTACGTGTGAAAACCATCAAGTTTTTCCCGAATAGTGGTAAAATAGAGATATGATTTATAAAAACTATTTATCGATGAATTCCACATACCATCTAAGAACGATTTCAAGCAGGGATTTAAAATGTCTCCGTGAAGGCACATAAGATTGATCACTTTTCAATAAAGATAAATTTATCGGTGATTCAGCACTAGCAGATAAGCCACATTGAAGGAAAAGGGTAAGATTTCTCAAAGCGCATTGACGAATGTTGAATGTTAGGTGAGAGAGAAAACTGACTGGAACTACTAGGTATTTTTATTTAATTACATCTATATATGATCAAACTTATCGTCTTGTTTTTATTAAAATAGATTTGTGATAAATTGTAAAATTGTTTATTTTTTCTTTCCTCTTATTTATTTCTTTTAATGTTTTATCATATTGTGTATGACATGATATACATATTTTGCACGTTCCAACGCGTATCTAATTAATATTTTAGATATAAATTACCAAATATATCATAAAATATTTGTTAATAATTGCAATATAACGGTTTGTTATATTATAAAAATTTTGGTAATATATAACCGAATACCGTTTAAATATTACCAAAATTGTTATTGTAAGCGTTCCTGGAATTTCCAATCAACAACTTACATATTAGTAACATACCTTTAATTAAATTAATATTAAATCATTCATCGATATTCATTTAGTGATGCGTAGAAGCTAGTGCAACATGGATGCATGATATTTCTATAAAAGCTATATACAATATTTTATTTAGATCAGAAAGCCATTTGGAGCAAAACCAAACAGAGCTTGGACGTAAAACAACAATGCAAAATGGTTCGCTTATTAATACAGGATTGATCCAGACCATTTCGCTTCACGTATGTCACGCTGTTTTCCAATTAAAAGTTATTCTATTCCACAAAAAAATACGGCTCACACCAAGCCATAAACCTTACTAATTTATCTTTTTACTCACAGTATTACTACAAGTAGGTATAATTATTACGTTATATGTGGAAAATCATATTAGGAATAAGTGAAAGGTGCCTGATGTGCAAAACGTAATAAAAAATACCGGAAAATTGTAATGAAGAAGAGATCGTTTTTAAAATCATGTAAGATTTGTATTTTCACAAAAAGATAAATATGATTGAAGCGTTTTACTTCTTAGGACTTGGATACTTAAGAAATATAATGGGTTCCTTTTAAAAAATATTGTCTAACACATAAAAGGAGCAAACTAACATTCCTTATATACTCCTATATTTACCTTTCACCTAAATATATAACGTCTTATAAAGCCCCTTCTTTTCATACAGTTAATATGTATACGCCTTGAGTAATATTCATTTCTATTACATTAGCTTGTAATAAAACCTATTGTTAGGGTTAATCTCGTATTGCAAAGGACGTATTCTTCTCTTTTTAAAGCGGCCATCAATCGTCTGCTATAATTAATGTTCTGAAAGCAATTACATTTTATCTCAGACCGTTTTCAAGGTAATTCTCATCAAAATAACGATTAATTTTAGTTATTGTGGCCGATGGAAGGTTAAAATCTGATGTTATATATTACATTCTGGGTGCCTTATGATATAAAGATAGAAAGTGATAAAGAAGCAATGTAACCACTCACTTAGTGCAGGATAACGATGCAATTAAACCAACAACTAACTTCACGCTCAGGTATTGATAACTTTTGAATTGTTTATACTTGGTTAGCAAATTGCTTAAGAAGTAAGGATGAAACTTCTTTTTACTTTGTCTATATTAATTTATTATTCTAAATAAAAAAGAGCATTGTTCAATGCCACTCCAATCAACTTTAACTTCTCGAATACGCTCCTGAAGATATAACTAGTGGATAAAAAAAAAGCTAATTAAATTATACCATGAAATTATGCAATACTGCCAACATCCGGAAAAATATTCAAAATGGAGGTGTTCGCAAACAACAATTTTTGTATGACCTTCAAGACATGTAACATCTTAGTCTCCCCGTGACCACGATCGCTGTCGAAAAAGTGTTCGAAACCTCGGGTTAAGTAATATAATTAATAAATCGCGTTTAAAATCCGTTAAAAATTCTTTAATTTCTAAATGTCTAATACTCGCGTAAAATCAGACACAAAATACTAAATAATTCCAATTAAATGCAAATCCCATATAATCCAGTCAAATTAGAACAAAAATAAGAGTAAAAATACATACATAAGTTACATATTTTGCCAAAAGGCTGGAAATTATTGAAATTGTTCAAAACTTAATTAAACAAAAATTTCAAAACCAATCCTTATCAGATTAGCTAGTACTTTAAAAAAATAAAGTGAGGTTTGGCGATTTAGGAAGTCTTATCATAAAATTGCTAAAGACCAAAATTATAAACCATAAAATCATCTTTGACAAAGGCTTCAATCCTTTATACTAGCCATCACTTCTAACAATATTACAATTGAAACACTGTAATGGTCACATTTTCCTATGCCACCTCAGGGACAGTTTTACGCTGGAAGAGACCGTCAATGTTTAGGTGAATATCGTGTTAGGTACTAAATGATGCGAGCTGAATTGCAGTTTGATGCATATAAGTAAGATTTCTTATTTCTGTTAACTGAGAGAAAGACAGATATTTATTTACTGCACACAAAATTTTCTTAAAAACATAGAACAGACTCGGGCTAGATTAGGATAGTGGATGTTAACAGTTTTCAAAAACTTCCAAAAAATTCTGCCTGTTTGGAGCAACTAGTACATAATAATTTTATCTTTGACATTTACAAAATTATCCACTTCGTCATTCACCTACTTTATATAATCTATGGTCTATCTCTATCTATGCTTATCCTTGTATTATCATCACCAGCGACTGATTGGTCTTACGTCACCCTTCAACCTACACAATGACAAGTTTGAGTCGTAGATAAAAGCTAGGTTTAATAAAACTGAACAGAGCTAGACTGTCACTTTATATTGTACGGATCCTTCTTAAACTATTTCCTAAAGGTCAATATCACTCTTCGTCGCCGTTGCTCAAAGGACTAAAAGCTTAAACTATCTCTGAATTTCAGATCTTGAAGAGTCTCTACAGGTGAATATTACTTATTAGAAAGGATATATAGAATTTCGTGAAATTATAGATATAACAAAAAATTTAAGCTCATTGTACGCGTAGGAACATAGAAGTAAAAGGTAAGCCATGTAAATGTGTTATTTATCAATTTTTTGTAGTAACATGATTTTGCTCAACGGAAATATGCAATAAATATATGACAGACAGATGACATGATTTATGAAATGTTATTTTATTAATCCTGAACACATTAAAAGTAGTTACATGCAAATTTTTTTTTGTTCATTGTTTGATTTGTTGATAAATAAATATGATTTGTATTAGCTTAAACTTATATGTATATATAAACTAGGTGTTGCCCGAGGCTTCGCTCGTGTTATCGGAATAAATTTTCATGGTACAAACTTTCATCACCTAATTATATCAATTTGGGGATAGAATTTAACGAAAAGCCTTTTTTAGTGGATGCCTACATCAAATTGTATGCCATATTTCCGGTCTAGTAGTTTGGGCGTTGATAGATCAGTCAGTCAGTCATTGCGTTTTATATATTAAGACGTTTATCACTATTTCTGCAAAATAACTTATTTAATTCATATTATTAACAAAATGAAAGAAAAATAACGGCGAGAAATAGTAAAAATTGGAAGTGTTTTATATCTAAAAATATACAAATGCACCTAATTACTTATTGCAATTAACTGTCTAAACTAAATATTGACACCTAAAACAATACAATTATCTAAGTAATTAATTTTCCTTTTCCTTTAATTACCTACAACTTAAATAGAAAAAAAAAACTTGAAATAATACCAGTTAACGAACATAGTAACGACTATGATTAGTTCGTACTATTCTATGTCATTATTAAGTGGCTATAAATTTCAAAACGATAATATTTTCAATCACATTGATATGTAGAAAGAAAGACATTTTGTTTTCAACAATGATAGGCTAATATAACCACTACAAGTTTTATGTATGTTTAATTTCAAAGCTTTCTCCACCTACGTAGCTTCTCTTTTATCGCCACATGTGAATAATGTTTCTATAAATATTAACCAGTTTATATTCCCTACTAGCGGATACTAGGTAAATAATTTATCGATGTTAATACACGCTTTCCCATTCAAAGTATACAAGCGCACAGTTTCAAAATAAACAGTATCTACATAATTATTCAAATCCTTTAATGTTCGACTTAAACAGTTTACACGATTATAATACTTACGATCACAAACTATCATTTATTCGCAAAAAAATTTGCGAATACAAAAAACACAATTTACAATGCTAAATTAAGGCCGTATCAGATGGTGCTTGGATAATTTCATGTTTATGGCCCGCCTCCTAAAACGGTATCAATTTTATTGAACTTTAAACAATATAATTTTTAATACAAAAATCGGAGCTGAGCCATAAAGTACCGTTATGAAAGAAATAAAAACGTGGCCTTAGAATATGAGAGCCAATGCTCTGTGAATTAATTTATCGAATCAATATTATGCTGAAGGTATTTAGGTTTCAAAAGCTTGAAGCAGCATTTTGGTACTGATATCTTTTAAATTGATATTCTCTTGTATTAGTAAATAATAACATAACCGTTAAATTGGTTTTGATTGATGTAAATTTGTGCATACAATCATATGTTTAAATACAGATCCCTGGCTTATCTGACCCTCTGTAATCCGACATGTCTGTATTATTGAATACCTATTTTTTGCCAATTTTTGTATGATTGAACTGTTTACATGCCACTACTACTGTTCTCGCAAAGATATTGTTTTGATTATAACTGCTTAGGTACTTTCATAGGATTTCATACCCGAATGAATTTTATGAGAAACACGTTTTCTCATATCTCTCTCTATGTCTATATTTAATTTTCTAATTTACATACATAATGAAGTATTATTTGTATTTCTGAAACAGTACAGTAGTAACACTATCCAAAACTTATTATTTATATTATCTTATCATGGGATCTGTAAGTTGTCGAATTACAAGGTACTTAAGATACAAGAAAGCTAAAGGCGTACCACTTTTAGCTTTTACTTTCTAATCCGACAAATTCGATAGTACGACACTGCCTTGCAAAACGCTTTTCAAATTGCCACAGGTTCTCTGTACTGATATTTTTATTGCGTGAATCAAAGAAACAATAGTCTAAATAAGGAATATGTAAAAAAACAAAACTTTCACGTGTTAAAAAATTTTTTGATGTTAATTTCAAAACTTTAATAATCTTAAACTGGTACATATTCCTGTGAAAATATAAAAGTATGAAATATTATAAGACCAATCAAAATAAGAGTGTCTTACAGTTAATTATTTGTCGGCGTATAAACGAGCGTCTACAATAATATTTGAATATACTCGTTCATTAGGATTCTGAATAACATTATAACAATTGTATTATAACATCATTCCCTTTTTCTATTAAAGAAGTGTCGATGGTGACTTTTAAAACTTATGTTAAATTTAATTTTAAATGTTAAAACTAAAACAGTTTGTTAAAAAATCGAATAAAATTTCCATAGAAATATATAAATAAAAAATAAAATGAGTTTAATGTTATCTATATGTTAAATTTATTAACTTTCTGACTTTACATACAACATACTGCATTTTTTTTAATTTGTGAAATCACTACTATTTTTAATTAGTTACGTATGCAAAAAAAAATAAAATTTAAATTTAATGTAACATATGATAATAAATAATAATATATACGTCAAAAGCAATATAATAAAAATGTATTATAATAAGTAACCACGCTACTTACGTTTTTTATGTATTTATTTTTCCCGTGGAATCGTTTACACACAGTTCACTTATAAACTTTAAGTTCCAATTGCTTATTGTACACGCAAGAATCGTAAGACGTATAATTATTATTTTTCATTTAATATTGTATCAATCTTACAACATGTATAGCACTTAAGTTTTTATAAAATATGTATTTATTTAGTCTGTGGTTGATAACATTTTAAATGTCAAAAGGAATGTTAATTTAAAACGGCTTATTGAATTGGCGGGAACCTTCGTTTAGGAACGCTGCGTTTAAAGTTGGAAGCATTTTGACGCGCGTTCTGAGTCGACCACGCGATGGTATCCCACAAAATAGACTGGAGTCGAACACGATTCCCGAACGAAGTAAGGGCGATCTCTGCGCATAGTTCGGAAATAAGAGGACACCAACACGTGTGAGTTTAAATTATGAATGCAGTCTTCCTTTTTCTTTCTTTTTTATTTAATAGCGCAATTTTAAATCTTTTTAATAAATTGCGTAACATACCTTGTATACATGATACAACTTAATTCAATGAAATAAACATGTTAATCTTTTTCATTATGGATAATATCAGGAGTTTTAAAGTTTAAGCGTTTTTAAAATTCCATTCCCAAATACACGTTTAAAAAAGTTTTCATCCTCTTTATCTTATATGTTTAATTTACCTTAGTAAATGTCTCTTTGCATAAGCTCGTCGAAATTGAAATAACACCTGAATAGATATTTTGGCAGTATTTTGCATTTTATTTTATCATACAAATGCGGAACACACAGCGTGTGCACAAATTTACACGTTTATTTGCGCAGCTAAAGAGAGGGGGGGGGGAGAAATTGCTTGTGTAATTTTTAAATAAAAAGAAAATATTTACACTGTTATAGTTTTATAAATACCAAGTTAATATGGGTGCACAAATGCTAAACACGCAATCACAAAATTCTCCCCTTTCCGTTTTCCTACAGACATTTATGACTCGCAACGTAATTATTGTTAAAAAATTATTATAGTTTTAGTTTTATCGTAAGGATGTCAATAAATTATGCTTGCGTTACATTTAGAAATTAATATAATTTTGTTAGCAAAACAAACATTTATAATATCATAAAATATTTTATAATCTGTAGATAGCTATCTTAGTCTATATTTTTACATGTTTCAATACAGTAAGTTATGGAATTTTAATTATGTACTTTTAAAGAGTGTTTTAAAAGATATGGAAAACATTAAAACATATTTGTAGAAACATAATCAATAAACGGTACACTATACACATCCAATTATATAAGTGAGTTAATCAAACCGTAAAAATTAAATTTATAACCATAAAATATTTTATTTTCAAGGTTGTATAGTCTGGATTACAGAACACAAACACATAATCGCCACAGACCATTGTTTCTATACAATACCAAAGTATAATTAGGGGAAAATGCGATGTGAAACAGTTTATATCTTTATTGCCATTTTGCACGAGTTGTAAGCCGATAGTTTCATGATTGCCGGTGGTTTCATGATTGGCAAAGTCTTGTAGGATCTATAAAACAATACAAAGTAAGATTGCTTGTACAGCGATTGGAAACTTTGTCAAACAATACTTGTAACATGTATACATATATATACAATATATATGCATGTGTTTTTCAAAAACCGTAATATTAATTAAGTAAATAAAAATTCATCACCATATAAATGTTTTTTGACAAAACCTTTAATTGACGGAGGCAGTTTTATTTGGATATAATTTAAAATACTTATATATTAATTTACTAGAATTTTTGCTGTTGTTTGTTATAAAAAATTGAGTTTTTTTTGCCTTGAAAATTATGTGGGGTCTGGAGGGCATGATAACGACACTTTGTGCGTATGAGTCAAGCATGCTTAGGCACGAATTGGGCCAGCTCGCACCGAGGAAGTACCGGTACCAGCGTGGTGGGTGGACAGAATACTGGCGTCAACTTGTCTCTGCTGTACTCAGTCTACTGTAACAATACTTTTCAACTATTTGAATGTCATTAGTTCTCATACCTTGAAAAAGCAGTAACATTTTCTGATTCTCTTTGTTGTCTTCAAACCCTTTTATCCAATACCTTCCGGTCTAAATCCTGCCATCCTCTTATTCTTAAAATTCGTGTTGCACTTCTAGACTGCCTCAACAAAGGACTGCAAGTCTTAATTACTTATACATCAGGTCATTCTGGTATAGTGGCTAATGAAACGGCTGATTCTTTAGCTAAGACGGCTACACAATTTGGTTGTAATACTCACCTTAGAAATTACACCCAAGACCTTATAGCACTTGCAAAATCTTTGACAAGAGTCCAGTCGCACAAAATACACACCCGTCCATCTTGTAAAAATTAGAGTACGTGATCATTCTATTTGTGAATGCGGATTGGATGATACTATTGATCACTTGTTCTTTGAATGTACCAAGCTTCGTTCGTCTCTATTGGAGATCCTTCCCCTGATATTCTTTGGTACCATCCAAATTTGTTAATACATTATCTAAATTTAATAAACTAAAATTTTAACATCTCGTTATGTTTATAAACCATGTTTTTGTGTACTGTATTACATAACTTGTATTGTATTGTGTTTGTTAAAGCTGCTCCAAGTGGATCTAAATATTTGTATGTTTTCACCAATCCCCAAATGTTAAATGTCTCAGCTGTATTAGTCTATCTGCCTGAAATTTGAGTCCTGTCTCTCCCTTATATACTGGACATTGGCGGAGTCCCTATTTATTGGGTGGAACCATTAATTAAGAAAAGAAGAAGAACTATTTTCTGTCAAATACATAATAATGTCAAATACATAAATCATTACTCTAGAGAACCTATTATTTCATTGGTGCTGCTTACTTCAACGGTGAAAGGAAAACAGGAAACGGACCTTCGGCTTCTCCACTCGTCGCACAATCAATTCAGAATCTGGTAAGAATTCAAGGCTGCCAGTAGGCACAGGGACCACATTATAAAAACATAAGTGCATTATATACGTTGAAATATAACGCGTGTAAAAACAAAGACATTAAAATAAACATTTCAAATCGTTATATTTTTCCCTCTTCCTGTTCGACTGATTGAATGTAAATGACGCAGCTATTTTTATCACTCACAAAGAAGCTCTTCAAATATTGCTTTTGTCAGGGAACTCGACCCTTCAAAGGACTTGATTTTTGCCGCCAAATCCCGTTGTTATAATCATAAAAAACATACAACATAATCCAATTTATATGCATGCAGCATGCAATGTATAAAATATTAGGCATATACATAAAAAAAAAACTATTTTTTACAAATTTTATAACCATTAATTAAGCTGTTTTGAAAATAAGTGATCTTGCACCGAGTCGTTGTGTACTCTTTTATGTACTTATGTACTAGAATAAACGTAGATTTTTACTAAATATGTTTCATACGTAGGTTTCATTCCTCCACATATTTGGATTGGGAACAAATGACAATAAATTCATATAAAATAATCACGTCTATCGGTTGAACATCCACGGAGTTAGCGAGCAGCAAATTACAGATGAATTAAGTACCCGCCTTTTTTTTTCGTCACGAAACGTCGGTTGAAAATTTTAATTCCAGATGCGATAGTAAAGTATAATTGTAGTGAAACTATTTTTACATTATTAGCTGATCAGAAGTACTTTTAAGATCTTCCAAGTGAATTCAAACTAAAGACAATGCGACCTTGGATCGAGTTGTATTCACGTGTTAGAGTAAACTTTTCCAGAACGTTCTGGAACTATCATTCTACAGAATCTCATAATGTTCTATTTATAACTTCATAACTAAGCCGCATTCAAACTAATTGCATGCGAATATTACGTGCTAGGACAGTTTCATGGGAAGCTGTACAGATGAAGATTTTGCAGCAAACCTTAGTATAATACGTAGTTCCTTAAACCTGAACCAGTATTCTATTTGACGTAATTTAAACTTAAATTTAACCACGTGTTAAACGCCTAGCGTGTAAAACTTAAACTAAACGTAATTACACTGGATTGGATTCTAAACGTTCGTACTGAGACATTTTAATTTTTCTATATCAATTAATGAAACGAAATTTGCATGCTAGTTCTATGCACATTATAATAAAAATGCATTTGTTTGCTAGGCAATACTTTCTTCAACAAAAATATCTAACTAGGAGCATCTTATGATGCTGTTGATGCTTACAATATGATTTATAGAAAACTTCGCATCGCCAGTCCCGTAAATCACTGTAAAAACATGATACTATTACCACCACCATTTATCGATATAATAATATCATATATTATTACAAACGTTTGTACAAGAATATATAGTAATTGGCAAAAATAACAGTGTCCTTTTAACGTCTTAATAATTTCGTCAAATAGCATCCCATAGTTAAAGGCAAAGTTATGAAAGCCGGCGGTTACTTTACCAAAGCTATTGTTTTGCTAAAGGTGGGCGGGAGACAATAGAATCTTGAATATTTTCTCAGCTGTCGTGTCATTTCTCACAAGTTGGCGTTTCGGCGTGGAAATTACCTCATTACTCAGCTCCGCCTACTAAATTATGCCACTTTTATGACAGCCCTATTAAGTGAATAGATATTTGGACTGTCATGTCACTATGAATATTTAAAAAAATGTTCATTTAATTTTTTTTCTTATATTTTGTAAAGATACATAACATGAATACAATATTGAACATGATTTTAATAAAGAGTTCGTAGGAAGAATGTTTCCCTTTCAAATTATATTTTATTCTATCATGATCATCTCTAAATTCACTGAATAGGATGTTTTCTCCAGTCATACTCATAATTGACTCATTAAATATGTTAAATTTAGAATCTCTTATAAAAACGTTTGTTATTTTTTTACGTATCTTTGAATATAAAATAATTTTCTATAACATTATTCCACCATAAAGACATTTGACGAACCAATAACAAAGAACCTATAACATATATCTCATACAAACGTGTTAAAACAAGAATGTTTTGGCCTGCCAATTAAATCAACGTATTAAACCTTAACCAAGTTACGATTAACATTAAACTATACATTATTTTATACTGCATGTTATTTGCCAATAATAGTAGCTTAATCTCTTATATATAAAAATCAATTGCTGTTCGTTAGTCTCGCTAAAACTCGAGAACGGCTGAACGGATTTATCTTATTTTGGTCTTGATATGTCCTTGGAGGTCTTGGGAAGGTTTAAAAGCTGAGAACGATAAGGAAAATATATCGAAACAATATTCTATGGCGTTGCGAAGTTCGCCGGGACAGTTAGTATAACATATAATTTGGTCTGTAGATATACATTTTTGGTGAAATTAATCTTAAATGAATGTTGAGACGACGCAATGGATTATGCAATGGGTTAACAACTGCTATAGTACACGGTCCCACTGACTGAATTTTTTTTAAAGTGGAGAATGCTCATGCATACCCTCAGCCTTTGGGGAAAGACCGCGGGTTATGTCGGACTCCTACTGCCTATATGCCATAGCCAGTAGACCTAATGTCGTTAGGTCTGACCGACTGTGTTAACATATTTCTTTCCATACTAATAATACAAGGATAAAGAATTTATTTGTTTGTTTGCTTATACGCTCTTTACTCAGGAACTACAGGACCGATTTCAAAAATTCTTTATCCGTTTGACATGTACGTGATCCCTAAATGATAACTTGCTTATTTTTTATAATTGTTTGTACCACGGACAAATACAGGGCGGACCGAGTATAATAAATAAATGTCGTGCTCTAATTATGTATTCTGTTTAAACAATGTATGATTGTTATTTATCCACGAATAATACAGAAAACTGAAACTTTAATAAAGGATATCAGCTTTTCCTTCTTAATTTTTGTTAATTGAAATTTCATATAATTTCAGACACGGTGACACAATACGTGTCTCATAAGCATATACTTTATATTAGGTATGATATATGTAGGTTTCAGTGACCCTTTCTAAAATATCTTAACATGGCTGAAGAATTTTTACTTGATATAACGTATATTTAGAAAATATAGGTAAGGTAAAACTACGAAAGAAACAGCCTCGAATCCCGAAGGATGATCTATATTTTAGCTATCTTTATGTTCTTCAAATATATATAAATTTGTATTTAATGGTATTAGAAATTAAAAATTGTTATATACATAATTTTGTTTTCTTTTTTACTTCATGTTATTCGTATGCTATTCAGATTTAATACCGAGAGATTCGCAATAAATATAAAAACATGTTCAATATTCAAGTATTACATATGAAATCATAAAATTGTTCCATCTTTCTCTGAGGCAAATTAAGAAAACTTTTCAACTAAACATTTTATTTGATGTTCACCTCGCTGTGCTCTTTAAACTAATAAGGGAAACATCTAGAAAGTTGTCTCCTTTCGTTACACCGCGCGCTATTTACAATTAACTCTTGTTTGTTCAATTGTCAGAACTTTGAGTGCGACTCTCTTTCCGTGCTTGTTTTAAATTGTACCTTTGTATTATTATGCTTGTTAAAAATTTGTACCTGATGCTGAAGATTGAGATGCTACAAAAAATAAATATACAAATTTATGTAAGGAAACGGTTAATGTTATTTTTAGCGACTATTGGGCCGGAGTTCTCTTATTTTGAAACTCAAACTCAAGCTTTTCTTAGTCATATAGACTTCTTACAGAACCACTTTGAATCGTCATAAGAAATAATATAAAAAAAACTAAATTCACTAATTTACGTTACATAAAAACTTCCAAAAAAACTTATATAGTGGGCATGAAAGAGCACAAAAGCTTCGAATACCCTATATCGAGATAAATTGGACAAAGATTACGCAATATATTTTGACACAAATGGCTCACTTGGGCTGCATTCATTTGCTGTCACATTGACGCAAGAAAATAATAGGTAATTTATTATGTGTTTTACTTTCGGGAATTATATGTCTTTTAGTGAACATAATTTAGAAATATAATAATAAGCGCAAAGGTTCGGATAAGCTGATTGATTATGAGCCAGATAGATTGAGTAAATATCTTAATCGTAGTCTTCACAAGTAAGATTTTGCATTGGTTCTGCTTTGGCCATACCAAAAACAACACTTGTATCATTTTTTTATTGTGGTAGTCGAGCACGCTTCGGCACGAATTGGGCCAGCTCGCACCGGGGAAGTACCACACCCCCACAGAAAACCGGCGTGAAATAGTGGCATGCCACTGTGTTTCGTACGGTGAGTGGGGGAGCCGGAGGCCCGTTTCCTTTTCCTCACCCGCCCCGTCCATTCCTTCTTTCCAGTCGTTAATCCATTCCTTTTCCCTTACCCCAAAAAATCGGGCAGCGCATTCGCAGAGGCCCTACCTTTGCGAATGTTCATGGGCGGTGGTGATCGCTTACCATCAGGCGAACCACAAGCTCAGTTGCCCGCTATGACATTATAACGCTGCCTTTTTTGCCTTTTTTGTTCATTAATTAATGACAAAATAATTTTCATTAATTTTATTAGTTCATACCGTCGCAGTTACGAAATGTCACAATCGTATCAGCCTGACTCTTTGAAATTTAAATCCTGCGGCTCCCACATAGAAATAATGAACATTGACGGAGTCCCTATTCATTGGGTGGGCTATTAGGAGAAGAAGAATATATAATTATTAAGAAATGAGTATTGCTGTTAAAAAAATTGGAAAGTTGTTCTAACTGTGTTTGGTGTCAACGTAAATTTGTCTAAATCTTATTAATTCAATACAATATCATTGAATATTTCAATTCTCAAATTATATATTATAGCGAAAAGAACAATTTTAAATCCGCTATTCCGCAGAGGGTCACATTGACTAGGTCAATTTATTTAAGACGTCGGGACGTGATTCTATTGAAATTTTGATACCCATAATAATTTTATCAAATTTATTTCACCACATATATTTGTATTGATTACAATTAAGCGCCATTTTAATGAGGCGAAAATACATAAAGTAGATCATATTTATTAATTAGATCTGTTTACTTGCTACTTCAATCCCGTGAATTAATTACTGTATCTAAAAAATAAATAAAATTTACAAACCCTTACATCTTAATTTATCAGAATACACACAATTTTTTTATATCGTACTCTGACTAGCTGCCCCTGATGTTCCTTCGCAAAAATCGTTTTTATTAACATAACGAATCAATTATATAGTTGAAATATCATAAAAATTTAACATTTCAACATTTATAATTATCTTGTTAAACAAAACTCCAACACAAAAGCAATTCTATTGTTAAATACAAGAACAACTCAAACGCCTAGTGTTCACAGCAAATCACTAACGTAACATAAATATACACAAGCACGACAACATTCCCCAATTCAATCTTTGTTAAGAGGGCACTCAGCGCAGATATAAAAAGTTGGACGATCGAATTGAGGCTGTCCTAATACGTTACTCCTTATTAGGGAGAATTGGGTTCAAAAACTGCTTAGAAAAACTGTGTTAGTAGTACTTGTTTGTGCCCGAAACGCTTGTCTATTCATTAATGCATACAGTTGTTATTTATAGAACTATCTACGAAAACAGTTGTGATAGTGAATTGAATTCTATCAGGGCATGGGCTATATTAATAAGTAGTATATATGTGTATGTAAATAAACTTTCCTTCTTTGATCCTTATTGTCACCAAGTTTGAGACCTACAAGAAAATCTGACATTGCGACCGGACATTAATGTCAATGTTAAAATAGTCAATTAATTACAAATAATTTAATTCGTGTGTATATCCATAAGACACATTGATAAAAACCTTTAAAAATCACTTAGCACTATAACAATTCACATCATTCTTCTGTTCCTGTAAGTTGGGAAAGCTAAGAAAACTGTATTCAACCAGTTCTTTCCTCGAGGTTGTGAAGGTCAAAGTGCAATTGTTAGAACTCTTTATACAGTCATCAATCAGAACTTTAGCAACTCGCCTATCGTTCATTTTCTAACAAAGTACCTTAACGTCTCGTTGAATGGACACGTGCACGCCTTTAAATGGGTGACGTAGCGTTTTAAATATGAAAACCGTTAAAACTTTGTAAATAATAGACGATAATGTAACAGTTATAATATAAAAGGGGAACAGTGCTAATGTTTCTCAATTCAAGTCAAATTTATAACAAAACAAAATAATTTTCTAATTTCGAATTATCGAATTAATTTTTATTTACGACTACCAAGCCGCCGTCAAATTTTGACAATAAAATGAAACAACCTACAAGACGTAGAAAGTAATCTGTGCTACGGATTTATTAAGTAGATATCTATCATTATATTTTTAAAGAGTAGCAAAATTATTAAAAATGTTGTTATACATATTTCCATTAAACTTTATCAATAACATAGCACATTCAATATTAGCAGTCTGAACAGCAGGAAATCAGAGGAGATGCCGCAACTCCGGTTCGACCATTGTCACAATACTCGTAGGTACTTATCTACAGGAAGTTCCATCGCTCTGTGAATAGCTACTAAGGCGAAAAGGTAAATAGATTCACTCTTGTATATAGTATCAAAATTATTTACATTTATCGTCGTAGTTGGAAATTATTATTATCTAAAAATATAGAAAAGAAAATTTCATGCTGAACTACGCTAGTTACCTGTTGTAAGAACACAGTGCAGTTGCTTTGTTTTATTTGCTGTTTTTTGTATCGTAATTGTCTTGTATTTTGTGTTCTTAGAATAAACTGTTAAGTGTTAATCGATCTGTCTATTAAAAAATAGTTAGCCAACTTCACTCTTCATTTTATCTTGTATAGCTTGTGGTGTTTGTATTAAAACTTATTTATTTTTTATGTATCTTGTCAATGTACAAAAGAATGTATATTTAAATATGTTTCATATATATACCCTTTTTCTGTGATCTTGCTTGTTGTATTTGATAAAATTTTATAAAAAAATACATACGTTTTTCCACCCGCAGTTACAATACAACTTGTTTTAATTATTTATAAACTAACCTATATTGGAAAATGTTTATATGGTTGTTTAAATTCGAAAAAGCTAATTTGTATAACATCCAAACACAACAGATTTTTGTTAATTGGAAGTAATCTAAACGAAACTATTATTAAAGTCCACTTCACAAATTTAACTAGTTTTCAATAACAGATTTCATTTGTTGCTTTATTTCAAATGGTGTAGTTTTATAATTGAAAGTTTTAACAGAAACAAACATGATTCATTCCATTGATAAATTTTTAAATATATTAATTTATTTAAATGAGATATTTACAGATAATTTTATATTAAAAAGATTAATGTTTTTCTTTTACGTAGATATTTTTATACAAATCTAGCTGTTCGCCTCGGCTTTACTCGCGTTACATATATAGCATATAGCATATAAGCCTTTGTTGCTGATACAAGCATAACATATACTTATATGCTTATATAACTAAATTTTGTCTCAAACATTCAACAAATCTAACAATCATACATACAACAACACAAATGTTTTATTTTCATAATATTATGTATTTTCATAATACAGTTTAGATAAACTCACAAACTACGATGGCCTACATACGTCTGTCTCTACGTAGATCTATGTTTTATTCAATGACAAATAATAAACCGCAAAATATTAACTTATTATTGTATTATAACATATTTTTACAACGTTCTTCTTTAACGGAATCTAGTACTATAATACAAGAACCACCATTCATATATCTACGCATAAAAAATTGCGAACCGAGATATGCGAATATTTTAAAAAGGAATACTCGGCGGCCGTAGACCGTGCCTCAATAATTTCTCGCCCATAAAATATAATATAGCATTCCAAACCATTAGTTTCGTGACAAGTTGTTGTGCAATAAGCTTTGTGGGTCGTAAAACGATGTCCAGATTATGTAGACCTTTCGCGTATTATTCCTTGACTTGTCTAGAAATACATAAAACCTGCTGTCGGTCGCATATTTTTTTAATTTATCGTTAGCTATATAGCAATGTCTTAAAAAAATATTATAGTCTCTAAAATCACTGCCATAAAATCTACGGACAAAAAAACTATTGCACAATGATTTAATTTTTAGTTTTATAGCATTGAAATTCTTTCAAAATTTCTTATTGCACAATGTTTTTTTTTCATACGATGAATCTTTAACATGAGTACAGAGAGGTACAGATTCTATGGATATCTGACTTCGTCAGTAGCATAATTAAGTATCGAATATGCTTGTGTGTAGGTGTGCGTTGGTGGCTTGATGCATTTTAGCTAAGAATATATACAATATTATTATGGATTTTCCTTAATTGTCAGATTTATATTCAGCTTTTTTGTCGCATTTTTATCGGTCCCGTAAAAAAATTCTTACGAAGTATTTTGTTTGTTTATATAATTATATCATTAACCCGACGTTTTCAACACTTTACAGCGACCGTGGTCACGGGGAGACTCTTATAATAGGAGAATAATATAATGAATAAATCGCGTTTAAAATCCGTTTAAAAGTCTTTAATTTCTTACGAAATGCTTGAAATTTTTCAATAATTGCTGGATGACATTAACCTAATTTGTTCTCCAAGTAAAGTTAATAATTACAAAAAAGTTTAGAACGGAGGACCTCTTATTGAGAAACATAACTCTCGTTCCTCCTCACATTCGCGTATTTATTCTTTGAAACCAAAGCAAAGAGGGAGTCACGAGTATGGACAAAGCACTTGGCACACAGATTTTGGATGGCTGCAATAAACATGCCTTTCCACTTGGGATAACGACTTGAATGATGAAACTTCGATGATGTTGCTTTTCTTTGTTTTTGACCTTCGACCAATTTGACTGAGTTTAATACTTATAAACGTAAAATAATGATATTGTAGATACTTAATCTTTAGTTTTATAGCATTGATATGCTTTATAAATGAGAAATTTCGAAAGAATAGAAAAAATTTGATCACGAGGCGGGATTCGAATCCGCGTTTTTTTGCTTAACCGATACTGGATGACTGGAAAGTTACATATTTTGAGTTTAAAAAATAAAAAAATAAAAATAGGAGAAACATATATCATAGTTAAATGAAATTGACATATGATTCATGGATCTAGAGATATCTACGTGATTTTTCAGACTTAACGACATGATTTATCTATCACTACCAGTACATAGTCGCTTTATCTATCCCTAAGTGCCTATATAAGCTTAAATTTTTAAAACTACGCAGCGGATTTTGATAGGTCTTTTTAATAGATAGAGTGATTCAAAAACGTCTATTAAAGTACTCCGAATCAACGTGTGCGAAGCCACGGGCAAAAGCTAGTTTAGTATATTGTAAAAGGACAATTACACATTCTTTAAAGGGACTACATGAGCTAACTGCGTATTTTAAATACCTTTATAATCCACTGCATTAAACATGATAGCAAATTAATTTTTATCAAAAAACCTTCAAATTGTCAGAACTAGGTCAAATGTAAACGGGACCACATGGCAGGCAACAGCTTTAAAAAAATCATAAGAATCGATTTATCCTACTAATATTATGAATGCGAAAGTTTGTAAGGATGTTTGTGTGTTCGTTGCTTTTTCACGCAAAAACTACTAAACCGATTGCAATGAAATTTGGTACGTAGACAGCTGGATAACTGGAATAACATATAGGCAACTTTTTACCCCGATTTTCCTACGGGATACGGACTTACGCGGGTGAAACCGCGGCGCGCATCTAGTACAGAATAAAATTATAAGTTAAGAACAAAAAAATCTATTCAGTTAAATCATTAGATTGTAAGTAAATCGCGTATTTTTATTCCTAAGCATAATCCGTATGCGAGTTACGTTTATATGTACGTGCGGCCCTATGTACCGACAGAGCCAGCCAGAGCCCAGATAACAACTACTATACTATGGATATATTTAATCAACGTGTACGCTTTGAGGAATCTAGATGCAATGGATATGCTGTATACACATGTCTTCGTGATAATCGATAATGTCTATCGCCTCTTCAATTTGCATCGTATACTCTGCATAAGTTTAATGAAAGTTGGTATAAGATGATTAAGAATATGCGTTATTAAGTATTTAATTGGCCTTTCTGGTTGCATAAATATAGATATTAGCTTTTTAATATAAGTTACGATGATCTAAAATGTAAATAAATCACATATGTCCATTCTATATATTATTACTTCAATATCGATATTTATTTTGAGTCGTGAAATGGTTTGTATAGATCAAGAAAAATGGTAAATGTAGTGCATAAGTTGCAATATAATTTACAACCGTTTAAAAGCAACGTAAAATAGATAAAGAGAAGTATCTTTTCACAAATTCCCGAGATATGAACATTTTGTTACAGAAAAGGTTATTGTGGACTACATGAGTATTTTTATAATGAATATATTATAATGAATATAGAAACAACAACAATTACGACATTGGGGCCTACAAGAAAAGAGCGTATATGTCCCTGAAAGGCCGGCAAAGCACTTGTAACTCTAGTGTTGCAAGTGTCTATGGGCGGTGGTGACCACTTAACATCAGGTAGTCCACCTGCTCTTTTGCTTGCCCTGCCACAAAAAAAAAATAAAAAAAAAATACATGATATTTTTCAAATAACGTCATGGTTTTAACCATTAACCAACAAACTACACAACTTTAGTATGCATAGAGTTATAAAATATAAAAAAATCAGTACATATTCATAAAATACTTCTGAAATGAGAGATGGAGTGAAGATACCTACCACAGCTTTCTAGATTCTACAATGAGACCAAATACGCATTGAGAACCTTTTCCTCCAGCGTCGGTTAAAAACGGTTTCTGGTAATGACGTGTAGGCTAATAAAATGGACAATGAAAGGCTCTTAATTAGTAGCTTTTTATTATTTTGATTCAAATGTTAAGAATAACTTTTATAAATAGTATTTTTCATTTTTCACATTTAATATTTTACAAATAATAAATGTGAGGCATGTTGAAATAATACACAATAAGACCTTATAAAGCAAAATGTATTTAATGTTCAGCTATTTACCTTCGAATGGTAGCCTCATTCAAAGTGCATTTAATACACCCAATCACTTATACTACAGTTAAACATTCCTCTTTCGTGTGTTTGCAAATTAAGGTATGATTGAATCCATATTCATGCATTTACAATTCTTTTGACCATTGATAAAAATAATACCACCCAATATTTAATAATTTCAACTCAAACATTTATTTATTCAATTAGACTTATAAAGGCACTTTTGCATCGCACTTTTTAATTATAAAAAGCAATTTTGTTTATCATGTTATACATAACCGTAAGAAATATTATGTTCTTCAATTGTTTTACGTGTTAAACAATTGAAACGAAACACATTATCGTGGCAATGGAATTTTCTAGCAATTCAGTCAGATCCACATTCGACTCACGTTTAGTATAAAACGCTTGTCAAGTATAGGTCGAGAGGGTTGTTCATTACATCTATAGCGTCGCGTGAGTCAAAATGGCTGCTTTGTGCAGATTTTCACTCATTCTCTGCATATCTACAGTGTTTTTGGTTTCACAATGCAAATGCATGAAAGGTTAGTTTTTAATTAAATTAACTCGCAATTTCATAGCGGATGGAGCACGTGTCTTTTATGTTTTGAAGAACTAGGTTGCAATTTTAAATGAAGTGTTGAATTGCACATGAAAGAGCAAAGACTGCGTCTTTGTTGTTGATTTTTAATTCTTAATGGAGTGGTTTCTAGTCGTAAAGATAATTAATGTAAATTAAGTATTATTCATTACATTATGTCTATTATTTATTCGTTGTTTTAAATGAACTTTGATATAATAAAAAAATAAATAAACGTGTCGACAATCTGATCAGTATTAAAGTTTTCAGAATTTGATGAATTATTTTAGCACATATTTCATAAAAAGCTTTATATATCCTTTTTCATAGCTTTATATGACACTAGACGCTCATCCCGGCTCCGCCAGGATATCTAGGTTCCTGTTTCATTCCAAGTGAGCATTTAATCGGGATAAAAGTATCATATCACCCTATTCAGCTCATATCCTGTATCCATACCAAATTTCATCAAAATCTATTTAATAGCTTTAGCTTGATTAACGGACAAATATCCAAACAAACTTCCACATTTTAATGTCAGTGTGATAGTCAAAAATATCTTTTATAATAATTACATGCATTATGTATTTTATTGAGGTAATAAAACAATTTATAGAAAATTAACGTAATAAATCAAACAAAGTGGAACATAACAATCAATCATGGACTTCCGAGTTTGTTGAAAACCAAGCGGCTGTCTTATTTTTATTAACGCTTTGTTATCGGCTGTTCTTTATCAGGTTTTACTTTTTGAATACCCTTTTTTAATATATTGGTTAAAAGGCGTTTGAACTTTTATACAGTTACGACAATCTTCTGAAAATAAATATGCAATTAAGGCTAATAACGTATTTTAAGAAAGCACATTTATAATCAATGACATTTTCGTTAGAATACAAGTAAGTAAAAAGAATTATATTGATCCAGTAATAATAATTGCTGAATATTACAATTGAATAACAGTCATAAAATAAATGTTAAACTAGGTAATGAAATTTCATAAATGCACCTCCACAGCAAATACAAAATAATTCGCAATTTCACCAGCATACAAATGTTTTAAAGCTAAACGAATCTAGCAAATAAAGTGAAATTCATTAAATGCCTTATCTACGAATCAGTACAATTCGCATTCAATTGAAACAAATTGCCGCCCGCTAACAAAAGCTTATAGATTTTGTATGCGGTCAGTGACTGGGAAAATAATATGTTCATCTAGTGTTTCTTTTATACAAATTATTCCATACAGATGCTGGAGATGCGAGAGCCGCTGCGCCGTTCGGCATTGAGAAATTATGCTCCAGCACAAGTCTCCTTCAAGTGAATAAAAAGGCACGTATTGCAAATTCATTCAGTAATTAGACAGTCTGTGTGGACTTTTAAAAATTATTTTTAGTTTTACAACAATGTTTTTCGTATATTGAGGTTGTTTGTTCCAAAGTTGCATGTAGCTTATCGCTTTAACTCTTCGTGGAGACTTTTCTTATATGCAGTGACTGTATATTATTTATTTATTACT